>NW_024869606.1:0-10058 GCF_013358625.1 Macadamia integrifolia | reverse complement strand
CCCGCCCCCCGCCCCCCGAAAAAATGTACATTGCCACTTTTGGTGCTGATTTTCCATAAAAATTTGGTTGAATTTTTTGTGTAACTTAATGTCAACAATAGAACTAGATTGACCACTTGGTTGGCACTTCCAACCTGCTCAATGAGTTTGCTAGGGTTCAAAAAGGGGTCTCTACCAGAGCTCATGAGGTAATCTCTGAAAATCCCTCTGATAAGCCCAAACCTCCTATTGAACAACCGTCAAAGCCGAGCTTCATAACAAGCTTGGGGGGGGGGATGATATCGTTACTCTATGGATTTGGGGTAATGACGGAATGATCATAGTCCATTCTCCCACAATAGTATCATCCTCCATACTCTTTGACTGCATCATGCACCATTTTGACCTTGATTGGATCACGCGAATAGATAGAAAACCTGTCAAGACCTCTTTAAAGATTCTCCGTGCCTGGGTTCCTCGATTACTTATGTGACTGCTGATTTATTTTCATCTTTGAACCACACTGATTTTCCTTAAAAATTGGATTTCCATTCTTTTTTGATCATTCTGATTTATCAATGTTTAATCTATATTAGACTTAGTGGAATTTATCTCATTTTTCATTTTTCTTGCAAGTGGCCCGTTGGTAAGATGTATTGTTGTTGTTTATGTGAAAAATTTATATACCCCTCGAAGTGATGTAGTTAGCTTCAACTTTAGTTAATTTTTTCATTATTGGCCGGTGGTAAGATGTATTGTTGTTGTTTATGTGATAAATTTATATACCCCTTGAAGTGATGTAGTTAGCTTCAACTTTAGTTAATTTTTTCATTATTTGCTTATGTATACATGTAAACCCAAAAAACAGACGAGACCGAATCTGATTATGGTCTTAATAATAATAAAAAAAAGAAAATGAAAAAAAGAAACGCAATTGAAACCAGTCGAAATCAAAAGTTCATTTTCTATTTTGTTTAAAATTAATCTAGTAATTGACCGAAACCGATTCATCAAACCGACCGATTGGCATTTGGGACTCTTAACCACATTAGGTGACATAGATTGCTGATTGGAGCTATAAAGTTCACTTGGGTAGAGCTTCCGTGTTTCAAATTTTTGTCCGTTAACTGGGAACCTCGATATTTGAGTACTGAGTGCTTTTTAGAAGGAAAAAGGATAGTAACTTCTACCAAACAGACAAAAGGGAAAAATGGAAACTTTAAAACGTGAAGCTCATACCAAATCAGATTGAATCAAATCTTCTAAAAGCAGAGACCGAAAGAAAGCGAGTACAGAGTAAGGGTGTGCTTATAGCTGTTGGCAGGATCCATTAGGGCCTCCTTGCTATTTAATTTAACTCGGGGGTGGATATGAGCATGTCTCTGTATTCAACTTTTTCTGTTCTCCCCCTCGACTCCAACTCCACTAACCTCCAACATTGCCTTTCTCATCTTCCATCTTCCAATTCTCTCATTATGGCCTCCAATTACTCGACTGCAAGGCCTTCGATT
The DNA here is from genome assembly GCF_013358625.1 of Macadamia integrifolia. Lineage (NCBI taxonomy): Eukaryota > Viridiplantae > Streptophyta > Magnoliopsida > Proteales > Proteaceae > Macadamia > Macadamia integrifolia. The sequence goes on along the minus strand of NW_024869606.1, from coordinate 8,568 downwards.
AGTACTCTGCACATAGCTCCCAAAAAACTGCAAAGTACACATCACTTGCTGCTGCTCCATGCCCTCCGAGCAGGTTTCATCGCTGCAGGTTTCTCCTATTTGTTTCTTATTCTTCTTCTTCCATTTCTGTTTTTCGGACGCCAATCGTCGTATCCTTTGGTTTCATTCCTTTCATAGTTTATCAATTGTACTTCTACAGAAGCATTTATTTTACTTTGCAATCCTTGCAGTTGCAGGGCCTTTTATCATACTTTAGAGCATACTGGGTTTCAAGATCTTTAATCGTTTGGAATGTGGACGTTGGAAACGGTTTTTGCTTCAGTTCAATTTTTTAGATGTTCTCTCCCCCCGATGCAGAAAAAAGGAGAGAGAGAGAGAGAGAGGGAGTAGAAGTATCTTGGACAATGATACAGTCCTCAACATGTGGTTCAATTCCCCTCACCACCCCCACCGAAAAAAAAAAAAACTTTGCCATGGTATTATACTTCCTGTCGTGTACTCTGAAAAGAGAAAATATCAGAGAAGTTGTAAACAATAGCTGATGTTTAACTGTGTTTCCATGCCATATTCTGCATTTCTTCGGGTACTTGAGAAGTTACCCCACATCTGTAACTATAGAGCTTTTATGGGCCCATTAACTATGGATGTGAAAAGCCTCCTCAAATGCCAGTTAGCAATTGCCTCTTTTGATGCTAGGAAGTGATGACATTTTCTTTTAGTTTTCTCTGACCATTTTTTATGAAGAAAGAGGGGACAATTATTCCCTGATTAGGAGAGGTTATGGGAAATTGTCTATCTCATATCTAATTCTCCTAGACAGACCATAATTTGATGCATGTTCACACAATCTACTTGAGAGAGAGGTTGGGTGCCTATCATGGTACATTTTTGGCCTCTCAATGCATCTGTTTAGCTGCCAAGAATATATTTGCCTTTATGTTAACTTTCTCATTATACCTACTGATAGCTCTTAATGTTATATCTACGTGTATAAGGTATGATTTTCTTTGATTTTTTGATTTGACATCCATTTGGCTTACAATTTCAAGTTCTTGCCTCTTATAAGGTAGTTTTACAGTGACCTGGTGTTTTATCACCTGGTGCTGTTTTCACAGAAGAAGCAGTGTCACTTTACCTTTGGCCTCCCCTACTGCTCACATTTACATCTTCTAAAATTCATGTAGTCCAGTTAGCTTTTCTATTAGCTCTCCCTTGCAACCTCCCAATCCCCAACAAAGAAAAGTCACATATCTTTTATCCCTTGTTCATGAGAGGAGGTAGTACATGCTTGAAGTGTGAATGGACCAAGAGCTTGGGAAGCCTGTTACTATATCTATGAAGTCTTCGTCTATCATCCTAACACCTTGTAAATTGAAATGTGCACAACTAGAACCTCATTGAGGAAACCAATCAATTCCTTGTCAAGTTTCATGCTGATAGTGATCCTACAGACCCTTTTGAACCTGCGGAGCCTGAATTCGACCTAAATGTTATCTACACTTTTGGCCCCAAGATTTCCGATTGGGACAAGTAGTGCAAGATTTGGCTCCAAAGGAATCCCCAATTCCCCATTTACCTAATTATTTCAATGGCAAAGCTTGAATCTTGTTCGTTATTACGTCTCCTACCAACCCTTGTGACAACTCAATTGATCATTACCTTCTTAAGTCAAACAAAGACAAGATCGATTATCGTAGAGATCATTTACAATCTGGCCCATCTTGATAAGGAGCTTGCTGGTTGTCGGGGTAAGCGGCCCTTTATTCGACGACTCATGTCGTGATAACCAGAAGTGGAGTGGATTTAGTGGATAGATAGCCATACCTTGTTCATGGAAATGGATTCCAGAAGGTCACGTTGCCGATTACTGAGTTCTTTAGGCACCATTTGATAACGGTTATGCCATTTCTGGTTCAAGAAACGACACTGTTTCAAAAAACGGCAGAAACAAAAATTCCCGTTTCTGGGAACAGAAGCGGATTTGAAGGTGTTTGACAAATCTTGTTTCCGGAAACGTTTTCTGTAGGAAATGGTGTTTGATAAAAGTTGTTTCTGGAACCGTTTTCCGCTTTTTATTTATTTTTTATTTATTTGATTTTTTCTCCCCATTAATCATGCTTAACCCAAGAAAGTTAATTTTAAAAGATACACCTAACCCAACTAGATATTATACAGTGCAATTAGTCGAAATATATCAAATGTCTAACTTCAAGTTTAGCAGCTTGTCATGATCATCTAATTAGCATCTTTTTTTATGTCTAAATTCTCAACTGCATCCAGGATATCAGTATATATCCTACTCTTTTCCTCAAAAACATCCATCTCATTTTTCAATACTTTATATCTCTCTTCAACTTTAATTGCTCTTTCCAAGTACCCCCGCATAAACTCAGAGGATGATGATGATGGAGAAGAGTGGCTTTCAATCGTTGAATTGCTTATTCCACATCCAGATGATCTTGCAGTTGATGAATTGTAGTCACTATAAATCCATCGAAAAAACGTGCATCCTCGATATTGGGCCTCCTGTAATTATCTTCAATTGAATTACAACAATAATTTACAGAACATATATAATAGGTTGTTTAAAATATGAAAAATAGTTATACCCTAGTAGACTTAGGACAACACCAGAATCGACGATTAAAGTTCGCCGAGGTCTTCGCGACACGTACCTTACACTGTCTTTTGCGACATTCACATAATCGAAATTCATCTACCCATATAAAAAATTCATTATGCCTTGGACATTTGAAATATGCTCTACGTCTATTAGGCCCTTGTTTTGTTGTGAATTTATTGCACAAACCATTACACTATTCACATCTAGCCAGTACAGTGTCACTTGAAGACATCTGTAGAGCACAAATTATACTTATCAAATCAAAGTATCATGTATGAGAAAGGTGGTATGAGTAAAGGCATCTCACAGTCACATTCAACAACACATATGACAGCACACTACCCATTCAATGTAAATAATACTGTGGAAAACAACATTATTAAGTATGTAACCACAATAACCTGCATATTACATTAATCGACAACTTTTACAAATGTATACTATGTCACATCCCGACTATCATCGACAAAATTTACGATCCACCTAACGGAATTGTAGCCATTCTCCTCGATCTAGCCAATTGATTAGCTATATTGAGGCGTACTAATGACATTTCTCTCGCTGAGCATCTGTGGGTCGTATCAGAAGTTGAAGCATGGTACACCACAGGATTGGGATTCATAGGGTCATCAATAGCTTGTTCACTTCCAAGTTCATTAAATAACTGATCTTGAATTGCCTGTTCCTTGATGTAATTGTGGAGCCCACAACAGGCAACTATGATCTTTGTCTGATCTTCTATATTGTAGGCCTTCATACTCCTTAAAATGTGGAATCTATTTTTCAAGACACCAAACGTTTTTTCAATAACATTTCGCAGTGACGAGTGTCTATGATTGAACAATTCCTTTGCTGTTCTAGGCCCAGGTCTACCCTCACCGTAATCCTATAAGTGATACATTTTTCCTCGAAATGGCACCAAATACCCCAGTTGATTTGTGTAACCCGAGTCAACCGCATAATACTTGCCTTGTATTAGTATAAAAACATGTACGGGATTAGATATGTACTCCATATCGTACATCTACAAAATGACAAGCATAAATTCATAATATATTTGTACCTAGTGGCGGATGAGGGAACCCTAAAGTAACATTCGTTCTTGCTTCTTCAAAAATCCGGGCGTCATGTGCACTACCTTCCCAACCCACATACACAAACGTGAATCGCATGTCGAATGAATATGCACGCATAACGTTTTGTGTGATCAGACCCTTCCGATTTCGATATCGTGTTTCCTCCGACCTAGCTACGATGGCACTGATATGGGTGCCATTAATAGCTCCAATGCAATCCTAGTTTTCAGTCCATATATGTTAATCCAATAAATCCACCTAAAGTGCATCGAAATTTCAGGAAAAACACAAGCATAAATTTGTTAAATCCAGATAGTAAGTTACTTTGAAATATGGATAGAACTTTGGATTGTGGGCAATCTCTAGAGGCACTACTTGGAAATTCGGTGGCCTAATTGTCTCATGCGACAGATGAAGTATAGCTTCTAATACCATGTGAAAGACAGCACTAATCGTTTGTCCCGACCTTTGAAATCTCCGTTGTGTTTGTCTGTTACTCAATCCTTGGCCTACTACCATGAGAAACATTGCAAGCTGCTCATCTACTCGAATGTAACGGGCGTCTTCTAACCAACCTCTATGTACCATTCTATCTCGTAGATTGAGAAAGACATGTCTTTCAACTCTTAACTCGTAGTAGCACACATCTGTATGTCCTGTGAGAACCTCAACTACCATTACAGCACGAGTGTGACTATTATCATTCAGAGGTTCTCTTATCCTATATGTTTTGGAATTGATATAATATAACCATGTCGTCATCATCACTAGATGACCACGTGTCGTTGGTTTCGGGGTCATTTGACTTCCCTGTAATTATGACCAAATTCAGTATGCCACAATCTTAACTAGGCTATATGTACTATGAATAGTATTACTTGAAAAAAAAAACAAATAACATCCTACAATACTAAAAGCCTAATAAGTCACATTAATGTCTATATGCATACATGCCATCATGTACTAATGAGTTAAAAGACACCATCTTCCAATACTAAAAGCCTAATAAGTCACACACATTACATTTCCCCTATATATGCAAAAATATAAATATTAACATGCGATAAGTAGTTACATGATATCATCCAACAAAGATGGAAAATGATCATAAATATGAACCATAATCATTACCTATCCATATTCTATTATATGTCACATCCTATATTAAAAAATTAACAAAAAACATGTACCAATCCAACATAAAACCATAAAACACAAGCAACATCCACCTAAAGTATCAACATCCCGGTCAAAATAACAAACGTATGTTAGAAAGAGGAATATAAAAGTCCTAGAAATAAAACCAACTCAACCAGCTCAAATCAGTTCTGAAAAGTCCATACAATCTCCAACCCAACCAGCTCAATTTCTGAAAAGACCATGAAATAAAACCAACTGAAGCAGCTCACGGGATATCCTTCAAGTGCTGGATCATCCACAACCTCCTGTTAGGCCTAACTTCCACGAATGACAAGCGCCAACCAGCATGACTATGTATCTTATGTTGAGCCAACACATACAAATCTGATGGAAGCTCTTCTAAAGTGTCAAGGAGCTTCTGACAACTCATAATATAATGTGGCCCGTCATACATTGGATCTGGAGGCCGGACAACGGCTGAAGTGGCAGAGGAGTTTCCCTTCTCCATCCTCCATCTCACAAACTCCCTGAAGTCCTGTGCAGAGTTCGTGAGTGTGCGTGTCTGACTCTTCCTTCTACGATTTGTAGGAGTCCTGTCAATGTGCCGCCGAGGAGGAGTTGAATTGTCAGGTTTGCCACTGCAACCTTCATTTACATCCGGTTCAGTGTCCTGAAATTCATCATCATCAACAACAACATTAGTGGACGTAGGAGTAATTGCTGTAGTCTGTGATAACCCTCTATCCCTACGGGCACTGGAGTCGGAGAATAGCTCTAAAAACTCCGGCCACCATGGTAGACCATCTCTCCTGTATTTCGCCCACTCTTTGTTTTCCTGTAAAAGAGGTTTGTATAAGTAATCAACACGACGAATATCAGTAGTACATTTTCATACATCTATAAACCAAATAAAATATTCATACATTAATTACAGATTCCCACAGTCTTCCGCTGTCGCAGTCCTTGCATTTGCATCCCATCCGAATCCCGTAATTTCTAGCAAACGCTTGAAGCTGTTGTACTGCCTTCGTAACTTGTTCATTTTGTTACGCAGCTGCTCCCGTGCAAACGGGCTACTGAATTCCTGTTCTAACCCTTTCGTAATATTATCCCACCCCACCTTTGTGAATGTGGAATTGGTCTTTTGACCTTTCCGGACATTCTCAACCATATGGTTGATGAATGCTCTAACCTCAGCCTCATTCCATATAATAGTACTGCTTTTGGGGTTGGGGGTTCTTGGAGATCTCATATCGCTGAAGATGCATAAGTAATTTAGCAAACATTCCAAATATGTAAATTAGTTGCATTCACATAAATTGTGTTTATACAATAACAAACTTGATGAACATACAGGATCATACTTGCGTCAATATAACTTCTATCAATGATATAAATAAAAGTTGTGTTTGAAAAAAGAAAAAGAAAAAAGAAGGATGTGCAGATATATCCAATGCATTATGTTCACATCTAAACATGCAATCCTTAAATAATGTAGGAGGTTAAAAATTAACTTACTTTTTTTTTTATGCAAAGGAATGATGTTAAAGATTACTTTGAGGTACAGACAAACAGAGAGCTGGAGAATGAAACCAATGCATATATATAGTACCTTACACTTCATTAACCTTTTATTTACTAGAGAATAATAGATATTGGAATTAAAACGCAGCAATCACAAAAATAAGGAATAAATGGAAATTAAGAATGAAACCATGGATGTAATAGTGGCAAACAGTTTGAAGTAAGCATAAAAAAAGAACCATAATGAAGTGGGTGGATGGAAGATAAAAAACATAAATAAGAAAACAGTTTTCAATGAGCCGATGATCCATATACATGTCCACCATAAGGTAAAGATTGGGAAAAAAACAATCTCACAGCAAGCTAGCAACCCTCTTCCATCAGATAGTTATACATATCAAGATGGTATCCAAATAGGTATGAAATCTAATGAGCAATTGAGCAACCCTCTTCCATCAAATAGAAAATTTTCTGGTGGATACTTGTGACACTTTTTTCTTGCATATAATAGGTAAAACCCAGAGGGTTAATGGTGTTAGGACATCCAAGTGGTGTCTGTTACTCTGGTAGAGTTTTTACTCTACCTGTTTCAATGAAATGGGTTTTATATAATCTTTAAAAATGTAATATGAAGAAAAAAAAGAACAAACTTGATGGACAGCAGATGGGTTACTGAATATCACAATCTAAATTCTTTATTGGTTGTACAAAAACTACTGGTCAACCAAATTCCTCCACCTTTGTTAGAGAAATAATCAGAACTTCCAAAAGAATAAAATTCTGGAATGAGAAAACCAGAATAAAGAGAGGCTTATTATGTACATTGTAATGCTACCTCAGCTACCATCTATGTGTACTGTTTTGATTTGATCTAATATACTTTGGCTGTGCACCTTTGGTTTTTGATCGTAGCTGCTACTGGTAAAGAGTGTAGGGGATTGTGGTAATGGGATTGTTATGTTTGGGGTTGATACGGGCCCTAAAAAGCCAACTTTAAAGTAAGGAATTCTTTACCGAGAATTGTTTAGCAGGGTTAAGTAAGACATTTTATAGTACTATTGGGTTTAGGGATTCACCATAGTAAGCCTTTGAATAAAGAGATTGTACAGGTAATAGAAGGGTCGATCCAACAACAACAAAGGTAGGGGTGTCAATTCCTAAACCGAACCGGTAAAACCGGCCGGACCGAACCGATAACAAACCGGACCGAACCGAACCGAAGCCTTATTGGTTCGGTTCGGTTTCAAGTATTGTAACCCCAAAACCAAACCGAACCGCACCGAAAACCGGATGAACCCGAAACCAAACCGAAACCGGCTCAAAACCCGGACCGAAACCGAAACCAAACCGGTAAGAAACCGAAACACTCCAAAATTCATTAAAAAAATTAAAATTTGAATAGTTTTGCATACATTTGTATGGAAAATCGAATTCAAACTAGACCAAAAATCAAAACCAACCCGGTTACAAATCGATTTAAGAAATCGAAGTTCAACAATTCATCATTTGGTTGTTTCCTAATGGCTCCATACCGGTTTAAAAAACCGATCCAAACCAAAATGAACCTAATAAATCCAAACCGGTACCAACCCGAACCCAACCCGCACCGAAACCGACACCGGACCGAAACCGATAAATCCTTATTGGGTCGGTTTCGGTCACTTCCAAACTCACACCGAAACCGGTGGAACCGGACCGAAACCGCACCGACCCGGACCGTTGACACCCCTAACCGAGGGTTTGGTCTCAAATCATAATAGAAAATGTTAGTAAAAAAAAAAAACCCAATTAAAATATAATAAATAAAATATTGTTAGTAAAAAAAAAAAGCGACCGCCTAGGTACTAAAACGTGGTATGGCGTCCATGGCGACGCCAAGGCGTCGCCTATCCGTCCAAGGCGACCGCCAAGTGTGAAACCATTAGTCGTTGTACTGCCATGCCTATGATTTACCGCCGGGATGCCAAGGCGCCGCCTAGGCGACGCCTTGACAACTATGATTTGAAGTTATATTGCCCAAAGGTGATTGAATTCCGAAGTTAGTGTTGTTTTCACAGTTAAAAGAAGAATATAAGAGCATCAGCTAATTCCTGTCCCAAATGATAGGGATACATTTTTAGTTGTAACTCTTATTTAAAATATATTGATGGTATTACATGCTTTTATATTATGATTTATATTTTGATATTTGGCATGTATTGTGTT
>NW_024869605.1:0-10083 GCF_013358625.1 Macadamia integrifolia | reverse complement strand
TTTCAGTTATTTATTTATTTAATTTTAATTGCGTGGCTTGCATCTTTAAATTCTTAGATGACGAATGGTTAGGACGTTATTTTAGATACATATGTTTATAACGGTAATTAGAATTAGATCACAACCATTAATCAGTTCACTTTCGTATTATTAAAAGAAATAAAAAAATAAAGTGGCTGTTCTCCCTGTGTTCGACCCGTAGCTACACTGATCCGTACGCTTGCAGTTACATTTTAAATCTCAAACAATGTCTAGATGACCTCAAGTCTACTTCTGGATATATTTTTGTGATGGCAGGTGGGGCTATATCTTGGAAGAGTGTCAAGCAGACACTCACTGCATCTTCTACTATGCAAGCTGAGTATGTGGCGTGTTATGAAGCCACTATTCAAGCTTTATGGTTAAGGAATTTTATCTCAGGGCTACAGATTGTTGACTCTATATCTAAACCATTGAGGATGTTCTGTGACAACTCCACGGCGGTTCGTTTCTCTCATAATAGTAAAAGTACTTCAGGCTCTAAACACATTGACATTAAGTATTTTTTTGTCAGAGAGAAAGTTCAAGAGTCACAAATTACAATGGAACAGATTGCTACAGAAAACATGATTGTAGATCCTCTTACTAAGGGCTTGACTCCAAAAGTCTTTCAAGAGCATGTCACTAATATGGAACTTGTTAGTTCTTTTGATGCATTTTATTAGTGGGAGTTTTGTGTAATATGTTCGCATTTGACTTTCAGTTTTATTTTATATATATGATGCATTATTATTGTTCACAAGAATATATATGCATTTTATGGCCATATTGTTATGTGTATACACTTATTTATTTACCTTCTACAGAAAATTAAGGTTATATGTGGTATATTTACCTCATTCAGTATCTGAGATTCCAGTCAATACACACACATCCAATCGCTAGCAAAGCCTCGTTTGGTTGAGGTCTAGTGCTAGTGTTGTGGGACATCCGGACCCAGTCCCAATGAGCTTCTTTGATTGAAGCTTGAGCGTTTGGGAGACGTTTGTAATTAATGAGACCTTCGGTATCTGTCTCATAGGGCTCATTTTGTGATACCCTACTTTTTAAATCCGGTCTAATTACGCGGTTGACCCGGTTTAACCATGCAGGACCCGAACTAGAGAGGGTTAAGGCGGGTTCCTTATGGACCATGGTGGCAAGGGTGACTTTGAACACAGGTTGGCCAGACAAGTCCTAGCCAGTGCCAGAGGAGCTAGGTGTACCCAAGCCGTGCACATGCACATATCATAAGGCCATGTACGGATAATGCTGGTATGTAGTCGTATCCTAAAGCGCATACGTATAATATACCTTGTGCCGAGAGTGAGATACATGTCGAGAGTCGAATTCCATCAAAATCTCACTTGTTGACCAATTTTTGACCCTCAGGTGGGCGCATCCACCCACCTGAGTGACCCACCCATGTGGTTACTAGTTGTTTTAGAAAGTATAAATAGCATTATTTTGTGTTTTTTTTTTCTCATTTATTACATTAAATGGTTTGGTGAGAAGAGTAAAGAGGAGAGAGAAAAGAGAACAGAAAAGAGGAAAGGGGAGGAAGAGGAAGAAGAAATGGATTTAAGAGACGCCAAGGTTTGATCTTCCCATTCCGACGTCGGGAGAGTGATCCCCAACACGAGATCTAAGATTAGAGGTGAGCAAAGGCTATGTTTCTTAAACTTTCACTAAACCCAAGTAAAACCCTTGATTTGGGTAGAGTTCCTTGAGGTCTTGTAAATCCCCCCTGAGATGATGAATCTAAGGTTTGATAGATGGTCTATGTGTTGATTTATGAAGGATTTGAAGAAGTGTTTACAAGGTTGGAGAAGCATTGGTGATTCTTGAGCAAGGAAGTGATTTTTGGTGTTTTGATAGAGTTCTTGAGCAAAGAAGGTAAGATGGTTTCTCAATCCTTAAATCTAACTTAGATCTAGGTTAAAATCATCTTATGAGTCCTTGAATGTGTGGAAAATGGGATTGAAAAAGCCCCATTTGATTTCTCAAAGGTTGTGAAAAGTTTCAAGGAAAAAGGCATTTTTTCCCCTCTCAGGTGGGCTGGGACCAGTGGGCTGCACAGCCCGCCTGAGGGCACTAGCCTAAGAGGGCAGGCCCTCAGGGCTGACCGATGGGCCGATCGATGGGCTGACTTGCCTGGCGATCATGACTAGTGGGTCGACCGATAGGCCAATCGATGGGTTGATCGACAGGCCAACCGGTGGGCTGACCTGCCTGTCGGTCATGATCGGCCCTCGGCCCCCACCAGTGGGCCGACCGATGGGTTGATCGACGGGCCGATCGGTGGGCCGACCTGCCCACCGATTATGACTGGTGGGTCGACCAGCCCACCTGAGAATGACCAGTGGGCCGTGATTGGAGGGCAGTTCGACCCTCCTGAGAGGCCCCCAACGTGATTTTTGTATCCGAATGGACCCAAAACAGGCGTGCAACCTTCTTTTATGATTCTAAACATGATTTTGGCATCAAATCTTGTTAGTTTTGACCCTAAAGTGGTGAAATGCTAACCCCATTCACGTATGATAGGTTCACCAAAATTTACGTTTCTCGCACCGGATCTCACCCGTACCGGGCGTGAGTCTTTGTACACGACAAGTAAGTGGGGAGAGGACGTTTGGCCTTATTTTAAGGCTTTTTTGGTATTCATTCAATTGTATCTAGACTAGCCATGTCATCATGCAAATTATATGTAGCTTAGCCATCCTCATATTATTATGACATGTGTGTTGTGTTTATTTTCTCAATGTCAAATGATGAATGCTTATGTGATGAATGATGGAATCATTGTGCATAGTGCATTAATAGACTAGATGACATAGTCAGCTTGAAAATAAGTGCATTGGTGGCCCGTGGAATGGGACACGGTGGCACTATGCAATCGTACTATGTCATATAAGAGTATGCGATTTAGAATTATCATCTTCCCGTGCTACGACCCTTCCCAATAGGGGTTGAGGTGTTGGGTTACCATTTGGGGAGAAGTAGTGGTCATGGTTGTCGGGTCACTATGGCGGTTAGACATATGCCCGGCTGGTCATTAGGACAGTCGGCAACCTCGGTGGTATATTCAAGAGGGCCAATCGTACTACTTTTAAATTGCTAGAGTCAACACCTTTACTTTCTGTCATTTACTTTTACATTGAGAGCCAGTAGTCGGCATGCTTTACTTTTCCAAGTACTCACGGTGGGCCTTCTCCGACAGCCCTATGGGCGTATCGCGGGATGGAGTTCGCGGCTCGTGCCCAAAGTATATGCGCATTGTGGTTGTAGTAGCACTAAACCAAAGACTTAGTAATGTTATTCAGGTGGATGTGATAAAAAATGAATTACATAGCATATAGTGCATATGGTTGTGATTGTTGTGTGGACTATTGTGTGGTCTTTCTTTTCACTTACTGAGCTAGTGAGTTCATCCCACGTGTACATCTCGTTTAGATGATTTTGCAGGTCACTAGCCTGAAGATCAAGGGTCGGGCCCCACAGTTGAATTCCCCGAGAGGATTGGTGGGTCCCTGAGGAATATGAGCACGGTACGAATTACACGTGCGAGGGTTGTGCTGTGGGACCACAGCAGTGACGCCATACAGGGTTTTACATTTTGATTCTTTGGATGACTCTTTTTTGTGTACTTGATACATGAATTATTATTCTTTTTGTGTAAATATCATGCCTGCGGGCCCACATGTATTTATCTATGTACTATAATTTTGGTATCAAGTATATTGGGGGTATTTACAGGTAAATTAAGTCTTCCGCTAAACTTTTGAACATTTATCTTAGATGTGTGTATGCTGTGGTTGGGTACTGTATCAGATGATCCTGACAGGTTTGGGTTAACCGGAGTTAACTCGGTCACCAGTCCGGTTCTGTGTGAACGGGGTGTGACACATTTGGTTTTCGAGCCAGGGCCAATTTGGAAATTGATATGATGATCACTATTACATGTTATTTCCATACCACACTTTCATACTGTTCAGCCCAAGTCAGTGATGTTATGAGCACTTTGACGTGTATGGTCTCATATCGCTTTAGATGTGATGATCAATACAGTTGGGTGTTTGTAATCCTCATTTGGACCAAGGCATTTGGTTTAAGGTGCACTCCATTCGACATTGTTTTGTCTGTGACCACATTCAGTTTATCTAAATCAGAGAGTCGTTTTAAATAAATTTTAAAATCTAAAACTTGTGATATATGCTACCCAAGTGGGAGATTGTAAGATTTTCTATTAGGTGGGCTAACATAGTCAAAGATTTGTTTTCAAAACCGGTTTAGTGGTGTTGACTACAGATGGAGTAAGCAGAAAGAATCCAATATTATTGGTAAGTGATCTCTATGGAGATATTGGATTCTATAAGCACACCTTAATGGTATGAAATATTTATTACTATGTATGGACCTAAGGTATTGTTTCCTTAATGGGGAGGAAACCCTAATTTTAATGCAGGGTTGATCCCTACCCTCAACCCTATATATAGTTATCACTGACCCATTAAGTGATGCTAATGACCAAAAGCAATAGGGAAAGAGGGTAGACCAGACCAACATTGATCGTGTTGTATGAGGAGCATACAAGAAGACATTGAGGAGTTTTTATTCTTCAGCCATGGATTCAGGTATGTCTAAAACGTATTTTTTTTTTAGTGTTTATCATGCATGCTTATCGATCTTCATGAATCGTTCCGTATTTATTTTCTATCAGTTTCCCCTGCACCCAGATCTTAAACAGAGGTTAAAAAATGATGGAGGCAAAGAGAATTACAAGATCAAACACATCCCATTACTACTGTCATCATTTGGTTCCTTTGGTTGAGAGAATGACACCTCCGTTTGTGTTTTTTTTATTTTTTTGTTCATATTTTAAATAGTATGCCCACTCATATTATCGTGAGGTGTAATTTAGTATCTATTCACGTACTGCTAATCAATTTTTTTCTTCAACTATAATCATCTCTACGTTTATGGAACATATATAAATTATGGTGTTAGAGGATTACAAGTTTCTTCACCATACTAACATCCAGAACAGTATCTTCAATACTCTCTACGTAACCCTGAATAATATTTATATTTACATTTTTTTTTTTTGGTAAAATAATTATATTCACGTTGTTTGGTGTAATTTGATCCACTTTTTATTGGTTTTGGGAATGGTTTGATAGCAAAGTATGGTTGCCAAGCTTAGAACAAATAGATACAGTATGATTCTAAAACTATATCTCATATTTTTAAGTGATTTAAGGTTATTAGGACATTGTAAAATCTCTCTTTGTATTGGTCATATATGGTTCCAAAACTCTTAAATTAGCCATCCATAAAACCATGCAGATGCCTTAGATTGACATGGGAAATGGATTATAAGCTAGATGTACTTATTATTGCTTCTACAAATCTATTGGGATAGACTAAGACCAAAGGTGTAGGAAAATAAATCATGGTATTCCTAAATAATAAGGATCTTGTCATATGAATCGCTTCAATATAAAATGTGGATATAGGAATTTTGTTGCTGAGATCTATCTATTTCTAAATATTCTTGCAATTTTTCCATTTGAAATAAGATTTGAACCAAAGGCTGGGTACTTCTTGGGTTATCAAATGTCATATTTGTACAAATCAACTTTCTTCAAGCTTTAATGGAGGTAAGTTTCACTTCTTAGAATTTTCTTTTATGCACTTATCTAATGGGTGAGATTAGTATGTAATCATACAAGGGGAACCTAATCTCCTTTAATAACAATGCCTATCTCCCATCAAGGTAGACCAATCAATCAGAGAATAAACCTTCCATATTTTCAGCAATAAAATTATTGTGGGAACCTTAATAGAATCTAAGATTTTTGCAATTAAGTCAAATATTCGGTTTTCATATAAAACCCAATCAATAGTTTATTGGCACAAATTAGGAATAAAATGCCTACAATCTCCCACTTGGACCATATGATTAGTTCACAACAACCTAAGTTTTAATTTCTGAAAATAGGTTAAAAGATTTTTTTTGTTAAAACGATAATTTTTGGATTCCAACAATTTTAGAAAACAACACAATGTGGCCACTTCAACATAACACTACATTCGACTGCATACGATAATACCTTGAATAAATGAAAATATTGACAAGAACTATGGTGGTTATGCGTCTTTCATCTGTCAACACACTCACTTTCACAATTTCAATGTCAACAATTCCATCCAATCGCAATAATTGTATACACAAAGATAGATGCACAAAGATATCGCAATAATTGTAAACAAAAAAATTTAATAATTGTATACACGAAGATAGAAAACTCCTTAGATTCTCCTTGGTCCAAACAATAATATATCATTCATTCATATTGCAATAATTGTATACACAAAGACAGAAAGGAGAAATGCTCAAGAACATCCCTATATATGATCATATCAAATGATATAGGGTGCCTATAGAAAAATATGACTAAAGCATCAAAATCTAATTAGACCAATATCATATACAAGATCTACAAAGAGCTTAGGAATTAATGTCTGGGTCAACAAATCTACAATAATCAAACTTGTCATTATATGAGATATATACACATTATGTTCCTGAACATCTTCCTTCACAAATTTATACTTCACTCCAATAATCTTATCTCTACTAGAATGCTTGTCATTCTCGAAGTAGCACATAACAGCAACATTGTCACAGTAAAGTCTCAGTGGCTTCATGATGAAGTCAACAACCTGAAGCCCTAAGATATAACTTCGTAACTAAATCATCATCGATATGGCCTCAAAACATGACACAAACTCTGATTCCATAGTGGAAATGGAGACACAAATCTATTTCTTGGACTTCCAAGAAATTACAACACCAGCAAGTAGAATGTAGACTTTCTACTATCAAGGCAACCAACAAAATCAGAGCTTGAATAACATCACTTCCAACTGATCAGTGTTCTATAAGCAAGCATATAGTTTTTTGCTCCCTGTAAATAACGTATCACCTTCTTGGCAGCCACCTAGTCATCCATACAAGTATTATTGATGTATCTTCCTAACATCCCTACTACATAGCTAATATTTGGATGAGTACAAGTCATGACATATATATATATATATATATATGACTTTTCACAGTTGAAAAAAAGGAATGTCTTTCATCCACTCTCGCTTTAGACCATTCGACAGATAATGGCTCAAACTAAACTTATCACCCTTAATCACTAGTGAAACACTAGGTTTGCAAGTCTTCATATTATATCTCTTAAGAACTTTATCAATGTAGACTCTCTATGATAGCCTAAGCAATCGGCAAGATCTATCTCGAAATATCTCGATGCTAATAATAAAAGATTTCAAGCTTGTATCCTTTATTTCAAAGTTTTCAAAGAAGAACGTTTTCATATCCTTTAACAAACTAAGATTATTGTTGGAAAACAAAATATCATCTACATATATGACTAGAAATATAAACTTACTCCTACTAATTTTCAGATATACTTATCAAAAGTGTTCTCTACAAATCCAAAAGACACAATGATGTGGTTGAACTTTAAATACCACAGAAACAAAAACATAAATAGAAATAAAAATAAACATTAAATAATTACATAAATAAACAAAAACTAAAATAGAAATTAATTTAATGAATCGAAACAAACATATTCTATTTAAGGTTCTATTTTTTTATTTTTAAGTATCTAAACACACTTGCTAGAATATTATGGTCAACGTCAAAAATTTGATTATCGACAGCTGGATTCCGACAAGTCTTTAGTCGACTCGATGGGTAAAAAATCTGGGATGAAGGGTCAAATTTGGGCTGATTTGACTTGGTTCATATTGGTTCATTTCTTTTGGTTCACTTCAGGTTGGCTTTTTTGAACAATGTAATTCAGTAACTAGCTAGACCCCTTTAATGGGCTAGCATATAATATGTGTCACACCCCAATTCTAGTAAAACCAACTCACCATTCGGAATACCGGTGGTGTGAGTAAGACGCTTATCGTCTTACAAACCTACCAAGATCTCTGAAAGCAGTACCTTAACATACACAATCTCACAAAACGAACCAAACCAATAGCAGCGAAATCAGAGTATAATAGAGGAATCATAATTTAAAATGTGGGAAATCATCTAGTGATATTACATATTCATAACTGGTTTATCCAATTTACAAGTATGCAAGACTTCTATATAATAAGCCTAAAAGAATACCAATTGTATAGTTCGGTATCAAAAGTCACAAATACACTCTACACCTCAGGATGCCACGTAAGCATAGTGGTCGCTATAACAGTCTTGATCATTCTCCTCCACTTCTGGCATCCACTAGTCGTTCACTCCATACTCGGGTCCGAAGGATAAAGAATCATAAGCCATAGGCACAATAGTACCTACATCATCATCTAAAAGGGGTCATATACATGGGGTGAGCTTCCAACCTGCTCATTGAGGGGTGGGGTTCATGCACAATCAAGCACAAGCATTAACATATATAATATTCCATGATGACATGAATATAGGAATTAAACACATAGTCCATGATGTGAAAATTTAATTGATTATTAATGTAATACCCCGCTTCTTAAACCCGGTCTGATTTCGCGGTTGAACCGGTTTAACCATGCAGGAACCGAGCCAGAGGAAACTAGAGCAGGTTCCTTATGGGCTATGATGGCACGGGTGACCTTAAACACTGGCTGGCCCGACAAGTCCGAGCCAGTGCCAGAAGAGACGGGAGTGCCCAAACCGTGTACGTGCACCTACCATAAGGCTATGTACGGATAAAACAGGTATTATATCCGTATTTTAAGATATATACGTATGCTACATCGTATGCTTGGGGTGGGGTTCGCGCCGAGGTCCGAACCCGGTCAAAATCCCAAGTTTTGGTTCTCAGGTGGGTAGGACAGGTGGGTGCACCCACCTGCGTGACCCATCCAAGAGCACTATTCACTTAATTAGGAATAGTATATAAGGCTTTATGATTTTCTTTTCTTTCCATTTATCACCCTCGTACGTTGGTGAGAAAAGTAAAGAGGAGAGAGAAAAGAAAGGGAAGAAGAAAGGAAGAGAAGGAAGAGGAAGAAAAGGGGGATTTCAGCGGCACCGAAGCTCGGTCTTCCCATTCCGGTGCCGGGAGAGTGATCTTCAACTCTAGATCTACAGTTGGAGGTAAGAAAAGTTGGGTTTTGTGAACATTCACCATACCCAAGCTTTAAACCCTTGATTCGAGTATGGTTTCTTGAGATCTTGTAAAACCCCTTTAAAATGATGAATCTAAGGTTTAATAGATGATTTATGTGTTGATCTTGAAGGATTTGAAGAGATATTGACAAGGTGGAAGGAACATTGTGGGTTTGAAGTGGTTGGAGGGTTTGAAGTCATTCTTGAGCAAAGAAGGTAAGATGGTTTCCCTCACTTGAATCTAACCTAGATCTAGGTTAGAACCATCCTATAGGACCTTGAGGGTGTGAATAATGGGTGGGGAAAAGCCCCATTTGATTCCCCAAAGAATGGAGAAAATGGGGAAGAAACAGTGTCTTTTCCGCCAAGACCGGTGGGTACAACCGGTGGGCTCCTACCCGCCTGTGGGTACCCACCTGAGAAGGAAGGGGGGGCCTTCGGGCCCAATCGGCGGGTACCACCGGTGGGTACAACCGGTGGGTACTACCGGTGGGCCCCTACCCGCCGGTCCCAAACCGGTGGGTAAAACCGGTGGGTAGACAGCCCACCTGTCTGACCCACCCGTGTGGCCCCGAAGGTGATCCGTATGTCCGATCGAACCCAAATCGGACGTGTGACATTATTTTGACGTTCTAAACACGATTTTGACATCGGATTTCATTAATTTTGATTCTAAAATGGTGAAGTACTAACCCCGCTCAATTATGTTAGGTTCACCAAATCCTACCCGATTCGCTCCGGATCTCACCTGTACCGAACGGAAATCCTTGTACGCTACAAGTAAGTGGGGAGAGGACGTTTGGCCTTGTTTCAAGGTATTGTTTGGCATTCATTTAATTATATCTAGTCTAGTCATGTCATCATGAATATGCTATGTAGATTAGTCATTC
>NW_024869604.1:0-10090 GCF_013358625.1 Macadamia integrifolia | reverse complement strand
GGTTTTAAGTATCTCCGATACCGATACGATACCCTCCGATACGTATCTTAAATTTAGCTGACCGATATAAATCGATACGATATATAAAATTTTTAAAATCCTTTCGTATCGATATATATCCTACAATACATACCGATATGCATCAATACACCACCAATACACATCGATACGATACGATATGCCTCGATACGACTATGAAAATTATAAAATTGAGGTAAAATATACGTTTCGGTATGTATTGGTACTTATCGGTGAGTATCGGTATGTATCGATCGGTACGTATCGGTATATATTGGCACGTATCGGTGAGCATCGATATATATATATATATCGGTACGTATCGGTGAGTATCGGTACGTATCGGTGAGTATCGATACGTATCGATGAGTATCGGTCATATAATGGCCAAGATGGGTAATTTTTCAGAAAACACATGATTTTTTAAAGGGTTTTTGTTCCAAAGTTGCTGTCAGCCATATTTCTCTCTAACTAAAGTGGAAATCAAGATTGGGAACAAGGATTTTACATTTATGGGACAACTACAAACCTTGAATTCTTAGTACGATACCCTTAATTTAGTGCATGGTTTTAAGTATCTCCGATACCGATACGATACCCTCCGATATGTATCTTAAATTTAGTCGGTCGATACGATACACACCAATACGATACATTGAATTTTTTAAATCATTTCGTATCGATATATATCCTACAATACATACCGATATGCATCAATACACCGCTAATACATGTCGATACAATACGACATGCCTCGATACGACTCTGTGAAAAATATAAAATTGAGGTAAAATGTACGTTTCGATATGTATTGGTACGTATCGGTGAGTATCGGTATATATCGATCGGTATGTATCGGTATATATCAGCACGTATCGATGAGTATCGATATATATATATATATATATCGGTACGTATCGGTGAGTATCGATACGTATCGGTGCTACGGTCATATAATGGTCAATATGGGTAATTTTTCAGAAAAAACAATTTTTTAAAGGGTTTTTGTTCCAAAGTTGTTGTCAGCCATATTTTTCCCTAACTAAAGTGGAAATCAAGGTTGGGAACAAGGATTTTACATTTACGGGACAACTACAGACCTTAAATTCTTAGTACGATACCCTCAATTTAGTGTTTATGCATAATACATGTTATCAATAGCTTTTTTTAACAAATTCTTTATGCAAAAGTGTTTAAAAAAATGTTTTCTATCCATTTATGTGTGTATCTTTAGCGTATCTTAGTGTATCTCTGATACGATACGATACCCTCCGATACGTATCTTAATTTTGACCGACCGATACGACGACTGATATCGATACTTTAATCCTTGATTTAGTGTTATGCATAATACATGTTATCAATAGCTTTTTTTAACAAATTCTTTATGCAAATGTGTTTAAAAAAATATTTCCTATCCATTTATGTTTGTATCTTTAGCGTATCTTAGTGTATCTCTGATATGATACGATACTCTCCGATACGTATCTTAATTTTGGCCGACCGATACGACGATCGATACCGATACTTTAATCCTTGGCTAAGGGTAAGGGCCATACCGATCCAGAGCAAAGGTAATTTCTCTTACACTTGATCTAGGGACCCCCACACTTGAATTTATATTACCCCATATCAATTTCAGGCACAAGCATAATTCTTAATTCGGAACTCACCTTGTCTCTTTCAAAACATCGTTATCTTAAGGCAAAATCACTTGTGAAGTAATAGGGAACCAAGGACTAAGGCGTTTGAGTGTTTTCGACAAAACATGTTACCAAGGCATTGATGGCATTTGCACATACTTTCTTGTTGTGTGGTTTTTTTTGTTTTTAATTTTTCAATTTTTATAATAAACTCTATCCTATTCCACTATTGTTAGCCTGAATGACATGGTGGAGCAAACACCAGACACCCAAGTTATTATGTTGCTTCATTTTTTGCATATGCCCACATAGATAGTGATGGTAGAGTTCTTTCAGAAATTTATTCCTTAGAGTTTTGATCAAGACACCACGCTTCCTGAGGCGCAATGCCCTATCTAGTTCCAAGGAATTCAACTATTATATCACTTTCTACACTTCATTTAAAATTGTGTATTTGTCAACTCATGCCAATCTAAAAAAATGCCTCAATTCCAAATCAGGAGTACAAGGAACTCACAGACTTACATATGGTGCAACATCGTAAAACAAGGGTTTCTTATTTTTTAAAAGAGAGTCCCATCTTAAGACACATGTTTGTTTTTTTTTCTCAACAGGGTTTTTATGTGTTCGGTACCATAATCAAAATTATTACTTTCATATATTAGGCAACCGAATGGTATGATCATTAGCCAAAAGCCAAAGTAGGACTTCATCCTTAACAATCTCAAAAACAAAAAGAAAAAACACAAAAACAAAGGGAAAAAAAAGCAAAAACAAAAAGAACTGGTTTCCCTCCCCCACACTTAAGTCATGCAATGTCCTCAATGCATGGAAAGAATAAAAGTGAAGAAAATGCAATGGGGTCATACCAGGATAAGAGTTAGTCATTTATGTAAAGAGGTTCATAGAGATCAATGACCTCTTCTAGAGCAGAAGATGGCAACTCAATAAAGGGCTTCAATCATTGACCATTGACCTTAAAAATTGCACCTGTGCTAGGGTTCAAAACCTCAACACCACCATGAGAAAAAACAGTCTGCACAACATAAGGACCATCCTAACAGGATCTCAACTTGCCTAGAAAAATATACAACTAAGAATTGTAAAGCAAAACCTTATCACCAGGCGTGGAAGACTTCCTCAGGGTTTGTCTATTATGAAAAGCCTTGGAGCATCTCATTTGTAAAACTTTATTGTAAAATAATGTTGCCCCTGTAAAAAATAAGATAAATGATCCCATTATCTATCCATTTTAGAATTCCTTCATCACTGGGTTAGTTTTTCTCTGGGTTTCATTGAAGGTTTGGACCCCTCAATGAGGTGAATATGATGTTGAACAATAGAAGGGTTAATTCCTTTGATGTCAGCCATGGTCCATTCTATGACTTCCTTATTTTCTTTTAGAGGCTCGATCAACTCCTTCTCCTGATTGGAAGTTAAATTAGAAGTAATGATGACTGGAAGAGTGTAATTCTTACCTAAGAAAGCATACTTAAGATTGGAGGGCAACTCTTTCAACTCATGCTTAGGGGGTTCAACAATGGAAGGCTTCGGCATTAAGGTAGATAAGGGTCCAATGGGCTCTAAAGGTGGTTGGAGACTACAAATCTCAGACATAATTCCTTCATCAAAATCACTCAATTGTTACATACACTCTTGAATTCTAGAATTAAAATCAATATCAAAATGTTTCAATGGAATCTGGGATTTCCTCGAGCATATGAACTTCTTCATCTAAATGAGGTTGCTTGCCTTACCTAAAGACATTAAAGTCCACTGAAGTGTTGCCAAAAGAAAGTTTCATAGTACCATTCTTGGAGTTAATTATGGTGTTACTAGTGGCAAGGAACGGTCGACTAAGAATGATTGGTATCTAGTCCCAAATGTTGGCAATTGGTTGGGTGTTTAAATAATGAAATCAACAGGGAATAAAAATTCCCATACCTTAAGTAAGACATCTTCAACCATCCCTTTAGGAATCTTAACAGATCTATTTGCCAATTGAAGAGTAGTTCCACACGAATATATGGAGTCTTCTCTACCCCCTCGATAATGCGTAACCATAAGCCAAAACCTGGTAGTACTTTCGATCTTTGATTTGAGGCCTGTCACAATAGTTCAAATTAGACCGGATTAGGGTATGAGTGTAACATTCTCCCCACCTTACAAGAATTTCATCTTTGAAATTGAACCTACTTGGAAAATCAAACAATCCAGGATACTGCTTCAATATCTCATCTTCTCACTCTCAGGATGCTTCCTGTTCGGGGTGGTTCATCCATTTCACCTTGACAAAGGAAATGGTACAATTACAGAGAACATGCTATTTTCGATCAACAATCTTCTCTGAAAACTCCACGTAGGAAAAATCCTCATCCTACTCATAGGGTATGTAAGTCAAGACATGAGTGGGGTCAGGAATGTGCTTCCTCAACATAGAAACATGGAAGACATCATGTGTGCCTTTCAACTCTGGTGATAAAGCTATCTGGTAAGCTACCAATCCGGTCCTCTCTAGTACATCATATATTCCCATAAACCTTGGACTAAGCTTTCCCTTCTTGCTGAACCTCATCATCCCTTTAACTGGGGAGATCCATAAGAACACTTTGTCTCTAACACCAAACTCCAAATGTTTCCTCCTAACGTCCGCGTAGCTTTTCTGCCTGGACTGAGTTGCCTTGATCCTTTTTCTTATCACATTCACCTTCTCGCTAGTAGCCTGTATGAAGTCTAGACCTAAAATATGCCACTCACCAACCTCATCCCAATAGAGTGGAGTTTAGCCCTTCCTACCATACTGTGCCTCAAATGGGGACATTCCAATGGTGACCTGATAACTGTTGTTGTAGGAGAACTCAATAAGGGAAATGTGCTCGTCCTAACTATAACTCATATCCAAGGAACATGCTCAAAGTAGGTACTCTAATGTCTGAATAGTCCTTTTCGACTGACCATCGATCTGCTGAAATCCAATTGTGTGCCTATAGCCTTCTATACACATGTCCAGAACTTGGAACTGAACCTGGGATCTCTATTAGAGATGATACTAACTGGCACACCATTCAATCTAATGATGTTATCAACATACAACTTGGCCAACTTGTCCATAGAAAATGTGATCTTAATTGGGATAAAGTGAGCTGCCTTGGTCAAGCGGTCCACAACTATCCAAATAGCATCCATACCCTTCTGTATACGGGGTAGGCCTATAACGAAGTCCATGGTAATATTCTCCCATTTCCACTCTGGAATAGGTAGGGATTGTAACAACCCATGGGCCTCTATCTCTCAGCCTTAACTTGTTGGCATGTGAAGCATCTTGATGCATGCGTGGCCACATCATTCTTCATTCCCTTCCACCAGTAGGACCCTTTGAGGTCCTTGTACATTTTAGTGTTGCTGGGTTGAATGGAGTATGGAGAGCTATGTACCTCTCTCAAAACTATCTCTTAAATCACCATCACTGGGTACACACAACATCCCTTTGAACTTGAGAATTCCACTTTCAGTTACAGAGAAATCCGGTCCTTTTGAGTTCCACCTTGGTATTCTGCTATTAGCTTCTGCAACTCTGTATCAGTAACCTGAGCTGCAGTGATCATATCCACAAAACTAGGTTATACCACCAATGTCGATAGTGACAAAGTGACACCATATACTAATAGTTCTAAGTCTAGTTTCCTGGCCTCCGCTAGGAGATACTCATTAGTGGTCAGTGATGCAAGAGTCAGTGACTGGGATTTCTGACTAAGTGCATCAGCTACCACATTGGCCTTTCTTGAGTGATTGTGGATAGTACAATCATAATCCTTCATCAGCTCTAACCAATGCCTCTGTCTCATGTTAAGCTCTTTTTGGATAAAGAAGTACATAAGCTCTTATGATCATTGAAGATCTCACTCTTCTCACCATATAGGTAGTGTCTCCAGATTTTCAGTGCAAAAATCACAGCTGCTAACTCCAAATCATGGGTGGGGTAGTTCTTCTCATAATCCTTCAACTGACGGGATGCATAAGCAGTGACTTTCCCATGCTACATCAATATGCAACCCAATCCCATCTTGGAGGCATCATTATACACAACCATACCACCTGTACTGGTCGGAATAGTTAAAACTGGAGTTGATACCAACCTTTGCCTTAGCTCCTTGAAGCTCTTCTTATAAGCATCAGACCACTCAAATTTTACACACTTTCGTGTGAGTTGGGTCATTGGAGTGGCAACATGGGAGAAGTTCTCGATAAACCTCCTGTAGTATCTGGCTAATCTCAGAAAACTACGTATGTCTGCTATACTCTTGGGAGTCTTCCATTCTAGAACTGCTTTCACCTTGCCTAAGTCAACCTCTATACCCTTATCTGAAACTATGTGGCCTAGGAATGCTACTGTGACAGCCAAAACTCACACTTGTTGAATTTGGCATAGAGTTGCTTCTCCCTCAGCCATTGCAGTACTAACCTCAAGTGAACAGCATGTTCCTCTGCACTCTTGGAGTAGACCAAAATGTCATCAATGAATACTATCACAAACTTATCTAGGACATCTTAGAATACCCGGTTCATCAAGTCCATAAATGCATTCGGTGCATTGGTCAACCCAAATGACATTACCAAGAATTCATAATGTCTATGCCTTGATCTGAGGGTTGTCATACTGACATCACTATCCTTGATCCTGAGCTAGTGGTAGCCCGATCTAAGGTCAATCTTGGAGAATACCTTGGCACCCTGCAACTGATCAGATAAATCATCTATCCTTGGCAAAGGATACGGGTTCTTGATGATTAGCTTATTAAACTCCCGGTAATCAATGCACAATCTAATACTTCTGTCTTTCTTCTTGACGAATAATACCGGTGCTCCCTAAGGAGACACACTAGGTCTAATGAATCCCTTCTTCAGAAGGTCTTGAAGTTGCACCTGCAATTCCTTCAACTCTGTGGGGGCCATAAGATAAGGGGCCTTTGACACTAGTGCCAAACCAGGGAGTAGGTCTATAGTAAACTCTATCTCTCGATCCGATGGTAAACTTGTCAAGTCATCCGAAAATACATCAGGAAATTCCCTCACCACATCAAGCTCGATCAATGGCCTAATCTCTATCTCAATATCCCTCACAGATGCTAAGTAGATTTGACATCCCTTATCTAGTAGCTTCTTTACCTAGAACGTGGATATGATAACCTTTTTAGGTTTCTTGGGCTTATCCCCTTGGAATACAAACTCATCATCATCACGAGGTCTAATAATGATAGTTTTTCTACATATAACACACTGGCTCTATATGCGGACAACCAGTCCATTCCTAAAATCACGTCGAAGTCGATTATATCTAACTCAAACAAGTGAGCATTCAACTCATGATCACCTATGGTCACTGGACAAGGCTCATAATCATAGTTCAAGCCCACTACACTTCCTGTAGGGGTGCTCATAGCCAAATAGCCCACTACACTTCCTACAGGGGTGCTCACAGCCAAATAGCCCACTACACTTCCTGCAGGGGTACTCACAACCAAACATTGAGTCAGTCCCTTGGGTGGAATGCTCATCTTTTTCACAAATGACGGTGA
The DNA here is from genome assembly GCF_013358625.1 of Macadamia integrifolia. Lineage (NCBI taxonomy): Eukaryota > Viridiplantae > Streptophyta > Magnoliopsida > Proteales > Proteaceae > Macadamia > Macadamia integrifolia. The sequence continues at coordinate 2,853 of NW_024869604.1, read as the reverse complement.
CATAAATGAATGTGATGCTCCTGAGTCAAATAACATATGTGTAGGAAATAATGATATCAATAATGTACCTATCACTGCACCAGGCGTAACCTCAGCATCTTTTACAGTCATAGCAAACATTCTGCCCTATGGTCTCTGGCCCTGTAGGGGTTGCGTTGGTCTAAGGGCTGAATATGTCTGCTAGGACCTAGGTGGCATAGTGTAGGTTGCATCACCTAGCCTTCAGTGGGGGCATGTCCTTGCCATGTGGCCCGGTTGATCACAATGAAAGCATCTCGGCTTGATCCCAAAGACTGAGATACAACACTTGATCGGGTGGACTGGAAAGTCTAACTAGCATCAAGTTTCCTGAATTGCACTGATGTTGGGTTGACATAGGGCACTCAGAAAGGTTTGCTACCTCCCCTAGAATCAGTAAATCCCATTGGCCTCTTTCCCATCCCTTGCTGTGCCGTGAAGTTGTCTTTATACCGATCTTCAATAGATTTGGCCACTTAGACCACCTCAGTATAGGTTTGCAGTTTCAACCCCATAATGGTTATCCCAATACCTGGTCTCAACCCTTTCTCAAACTTCTTTGCTTTAGCTCTATCATGTCTAAGATTCTCAGGAGCAAAATAGAATAGCTCCTTGAAGCATTGTTGATACTCGAGCACAGATCGGGAACCTTGAACCAACTAAGAGAACTCACTCTCTCTCCTATCCCAGAAGCTTTTCAAAAAATAGTTCTCAAAGAAGACCCCTTTAAATTCTACCCAAATGGGGTTCAGGTTACTAGCCCTCAAAATAGACTCGGTGGCACTCCACTAATCATCTGCTTCATTTTGTAATTGATAGCCCACACACAAAATTTACTGCTCATCAGTGCAGCCCATCAATCTAAAAACATTCTCCATTCTACCAATCCATCTGATGGATACAACGAGTCTTAGCCCACCTTTGAGATGCATGGGGGCCTAAGCCGTTGTAAATTCTCTGTCATTTTCGTCAAGTTTGTCTACCCCTCTACATGGGCCTGGGCTTGATCCAGTGTCGAGTCTTGCACTTACCCATGAACTTGTGTCCCACCAGATGTTTGAAGGGTAGCCAATCCAACGGGTATTGGAACAGGTGCCGATGGAGTAGGAGATACAGGTGGTGAGTTACGATTCTATTGCCACTTGGATTCTATTATCAATCCTGGCTATAAATTGGTTTTACCTTTCTTCAACTCCCTGCATCATGTTATTCATGATGGATGCCACATCCTGGGTTGTAAGTACCAACAGAGCTAGGGGTTATTGTAGGGTCTACCCTGATTCTGCGTAGGGGAAGTGAGAGGTAATTGGCATGATTGGGATCAGGATCGGGTGTTTTGGCGTGACATGACTCCTTCCTCTCACCATTTCATGATCGATCGGTACCCTATTCGCTTCAAAGGTATGTTCCTCCTCTCTGTAACCTAGTTTTATGATTTTCTTCTCTGTGAGCTTTACATTCAGCCATTGAAACTAGTTTTTCATTCTTAATCCTTAGGAATCATATTACAATGACGTCTGGACGCCGTGTATGTACCTGATGTGTCGTTGAACAAGAGGAGCAAGACGTCGTCGCTCAATTTAACCCAATCTTGTTCCGTTCTATGGCTGAGTGAGACCATTGGGAACTCTTTGAGTGTCATAATGTGGATCCGGGAGTCTATGTGAGGACCAATGACTTCCGTGCATTCTGTCTCCATCAACGGTTTGACGAGGTTAGATGGTACCACATCTTAAACCTAACAAGTTTTACTACCCTATATTGGTCAGGTTATTCTACTCCAACTTGTAATGCGTGAACCGGGGTACTGAAGAGATGCGGATCACCTCCTATGTGAAGGGGGTGGAGATCTCCTTTGATATAGGACAGTTGGCCAATATTCTGATGATCAGAAATGCCAGTGACGTGGTGTACTGCCCATCTTGGACTCCAGCTTATGACTTTCAGAGTCCCAATACTTTTCATGAGATAAACATGTTGACTAAGGAGGCCAAAGGGTGGAACTGCTTAGTCAACTACTTTGCTACTCCCAAGGTCGTCTGTCGTGCGATTCAGTTGAATGTTTTTTCCACTTGTGGACACTATGATGAGGTATCCGCATTGCAACCCTATATAACCTACTGCATGTACATGGGGGCGTAGATACGTCTTTGTTACCTCCTTATGTGGACCATGGTACTTTGGTCTAAAGGAGTGGATCATCAAGCGGGAAGCCTGTGCTATGGAAGAATACTCATTGACATCTTCCGTCGCTTTGGGGTGCACTTGGAGGGAGAGGCATGCTTGGGTGAAGCGTTCATAGACTTCAACCAAGATTCTTTGGGGAAGATGAACATAGATCTAAGGGAGGTGACACCTATTCCAGGAGAGGGACAGCAGCCTATGGAGGCAGAGGATGGTGGTGGTGGTGCTGGTGGTTTTGGTGGTGTAGAAGGAGAAGCTACTGGGGTTGGTGGGGTTCCACTACCTTATCCTCAGGTTATGGGTTCTATGGCTGCTTCTACCTCTCGGGGCACCAGGGGTGCGAGGCCTTATAGTCTCAATGATCTTATGGTTTGCCTAGACACCACCACATCACTGATGAGGAGCATAGATGGCTGCCTTAACAACATAGACCGGACCTATTGTCTTATGGACAATAGAGTAGCCTCCCTAGAGGCACAGATACAGGCAATAGTCTTCCATCTTGGTATTCTGATGCCTCCTCCAGGAATGTATAGTCTGAACTAGGCTCAGGGCCAGGGACAGAACCAACAGTAGCAATAGCAAGAGCAGTAGGAGTAGTGGTATGTTTGCCACTGTAGTTTTTAGGATTTTCCTTTTTATATTTTATTA
>NW_024869603.1:1135-10115 GCF_013358625.1 Macadamia integrifolia | reverse complement strand
AAAAAAAAAAAAAAAAAAAAAAAGAACAGATCTAGGTGATCAGATGATTTCCTAGCAGCATTAATGCCAAGGGATCAATCACAAAGCCAAAACTAAGATCTAGCACGTTTGATCCGGTTTCAATTCTTTAATAGTTATAGGCACTTAAATATGTCAAAAATCTCAAAATATATAAATAATTGAATAAAAAGATTCTCTGAGCCATCAAGTAGTAGAGTATGTTAATATTCCCTCTTTTTATCTCTCTCCTCCTCACATGAAAGGGTCTCTTGCTCCTCTATGTTACTTATTTAAAAATTATTTTTCCTAATTGAACATATATTCCTATGTATGCAAATAATCACATCACTCAAATAGGTTAAAATCTTTCACACTTCAAAGTAACCAAATAAGTAAATATGCATCTTAAACTGGTCGCAATGATTTTGATTCCAGCTGATTCCTTATTCAGCTAAGAAAGATATATTCGGAAACCCATCATAGAATTGTTCCATCTCATTTAATAATTAGTCCCAAAATCAACTCTTATAAATATCCCATTTATTAACAAGACGAGTCAATTTTAGGTTTTAAATGGTCTATTCTGATCCTTTTCACACTTAATTACCATAAAGTGAAGTTTGATTCATTAACATACATAGTCTTGGGAGTTGGTTGAGATAGTTAGGGAGGATATTTAAGGGTCACTCATTGATCGTCATCTGAAGTAAATAAAGTAATTTCTTCCATAAGAAAATGGAAGGACAAGCTTCAAAATAAGGAGGGAAGGTTTTGATGGTGTATTTATTGGTGAAAGAGATGCTAGTTATAGTGTTGGTTCTGATTTGGTAATAACGGAAACTAAAGAAAATGAAGTAAAAAAATTTCAACCCTAAAAAAATTATTTTTTTGTAATTATTTCCTGACATGATTGTATAAATTATTTTATGTCTAGCAATATATATTGTATAAATTACTTAAACTCTTGATCATAATGGGTAATTATATTTTTTAGATGTTACTTGCATTTTACTTTTCAAATCCAAGGGATTTTTCTTTTTTAATGAAGAATATATTCACCGACAATGAGAAGCATGTGTACAAGTAGAGTGAAATTTACTAACTAAATATTAGATGATCTGAAGTTAGTAACATAACCATTTGAATGATGATCACAAAGTTTCCTTTTAAGTTTTGAAACTTTTCACTTTTCTTTCCTCAATTGCCTTTCTTCTTAAGTTTAAAATTTTTCTTTTTATTTTCTTCAATTTCCCTTGCAATCAAGGGTAGAAAAATGTTACTTTCTATCCAAACATCATTCTCTAAGTGAAAAATAGAGGTTTAAAATTGCATGATAATATAATAATGCCGAGTAGTAGTAGGGTACTGTAGATGTATACATACATGTATGTGGGTGCATAGTGATATTTGATTGGTTTAGACTTAGAAAATTAACACAATCTTAATTCAAACATGTACTATTTTATCCCATTGTCCTGAATTGCCACATTATCTTCTATATGGCACAATTAATGAAGAGAGAGGCCACGTGATAAGCTTACCAAAAACAAACCACTCTAATCAATTGCCCCCTAGGAAATAAGATAAAAAAAAAGGTCCACATACCAAGTGGGGAAGTAGGAAGCCACTTCCCTTCATACAATACCATAGATAGATATTTCCCACTATTTTAACCCATTTAACATTTGAAGGAAAAAGAGGATATGGTTGACGGTTGAGCATGCAAACCAATAAAAAGTTGATGTTTAAGCTTGGAGGGTGTTGGGGGTACTTTAAAGCCATAAATGAAGAGAAAGTTTCTTCCATTTTGTGTGATGGAAAAATGTATCCAGGATCATCATTATTATTCTCTATTGTAATAATTTTTATCGTTTTGATGCCCATTTCAATATACTTCATATCTTTCTTTTCTTGGGTGATCATTTTTTACAGTGAGTGTGGCGATGTGCTAAACATCGGATAGTCGAGAGCATTTGGACATGTACCCCAAGGTCCTCTTGACCACCTGATACTCACTGCACTGTCGCACTCACTGCAAAAGATTTTCACGTCCCTTTCTCACCCAAACTTTGAACCTTTGGCATCAAGTAGTTAGTGAGGCTACAAAGTGGCTTGAATAAATTTCTCCTCCTATGCATGATACCATAGAGTTTCAATGCTTTTTTAGGTGAAATTTTGAGTTTCAATGCTAAATTGCTAATGCCTTAGAAATGTAATCCAATTATCCAATAATTTTTTCTTATCCAATTAGAAGTGTATTTAATCTATACACTTCCTAAGGTCTCTTGGTTTTAGTAAACCTCCTAGTCATGTTTGGTCAAAGACTCAACGAAAGCGAAGTGAGACCCATTTAGCTCGTCCACGTATCAGCAACCCTTGCACGACATGTACGTGGCGGGTTTCAATTAGTTGGTAGGAAATCGAACGGGGCACGTCTGATCATTCAAACATCAAACCCACTAAGCAAGTGGGTTGCCTGCCCATCCAATTATCCAAATAGTCTTTTAAGGCTATAAAATATGAAATGAAAGTCAATGAAGACTGAAGACGCCAACTAGTATTATTGATTTAATATTAATTCTCAGACTGCGCACCAAAAATCGAGGGTTTGGGAATGATTTTAAAAATTGGGATCAGATCGATATCGATGGAGGCCGATATTTTTCCAAAATTTAATTAAGGTAATTTGAGGCTTGGACAGATCGACTATGAATTTTTCAAACCCTACGGTTAGGGCATATTTTGGGTAATTTCTCGTAGATTCAGCCTTATTGGATTGAAATTGGCTTGGTGTGACTCGCATCTAGTATGCTGAACTACGATGATGAATGAGCGAATATTTCATGTGAAGCCAACTTGATTGATCGATAAAAGTTGGGCTTGCTAGGGATCACTACCAGGTTGTATGGCAACTAAGTCATTTTGCCACTCCCTATGTTAGGGTGCAGAGGCCGTTCTGTCTTTTAGGCTTTTATTTCCCCTAATAATAATAATAATAAAATTTGAAAAAGAAATTATAATAAGGATTTTTTACATTTACCTCCCTTGTCGTTTATTGAAATTATATAATCCCCCTTGAAAATTGAAAAATTACATTTAAATCCACCCAAACTAACAACGTGGGAAAAATGTTAGTTTTTTTTTAATGGAAAAGGCGATTTTAACCCCTCCTTCTTCTTTTTCTTCTTCACCACTCAACCCCTTCTCCCTAAACTCTCTGACACGGGTCTTCCCATCGTTCTCATCGAACAACACAACAACCTCATCCTCCTCGACTACTACGACACCTCGAAGCTCCATGACATCTCCAAGGGTACTATTCTCACCACTACTCTCTACCAGACCACCGGCAATGCCGCTGGTAACCTCGGCAACCAATAGAGCCTTGGACTTCTCCGTACGCCTCAAAACTCACCACATGACAACAAAACCAGCAATTGCGTGGAGACATGTTTGGCTGCTGCCACCCCCCTCTAGCCGCACACAAGATTCTCTACCCACCCAAAATCTGATGTTCCTCTACACGACTCTTCCAACATATCCCTATCTTTTCTCTATACATTCACACAAAAGGATAGAGAGAGAGAGAGAGAGAGAGAGAGTTTAATGTCCCATGAGATAAATCATTTATAGGTACACAGCTTTGTTAAGTTTATCTCGAATTCTTGATCCGTTTTGAAGATTGACCCGATCCGACATATTTTGGTGGCGACCTGAATGTGAATTTTTCTGAGATCTGTGATGGAAACAGAGCGGCCCAACCCCGGAGCCCATCATTGATCTTGTATGGGGGTGCGGGGGCGGTATGGTTCGACCGTAACCCGATGGGTAGACCCACGATTTTGGAGTATATATAATGTACTGTTGCTTGTTGAGAAAGTCATTGTATTCTAGGGTTTTCACGCAGCTAGGGTTTCAGGGCGAGTTTTTCCTCGCTGCTGCTAGGGTGTAATCTCTCTTCGGCATAGTGAATCATCTTCTTCTTCGCCCGAGGACATAGCACACCACCCTGGTGTGTGAACCTCGTTAAATCTCTATGTTGTACGGATCTATTGTCTCTTTATTATTCGTGTTTCTTGGTGTTTCATCTAACAAGCTTCGTCAACATCACATACCTCAAAGGCAGCAAGGTTGGTTTCGGCTCTGCTGCTTTCGGCTCTGCTGCTCCTAGATCCAAGCTCGATTCCAACTACACCAAGAGCGTCAAATAGATCCATTACAACATCTCCGCCCTTGAGATCAGTGCCCCAATCATCGCTCTAGGGATCTTGACTGCTCCTGCTCCCTCTGCTTCCGTCATCAACATTATGGCGTTGCTCGAGAAGCACGGCTGCAAGACCTTTGCTTCGCTCATCCAAAGCTTCGGGGTGCTCAAGGTCTACCAGTCAGCCATGGCTAAGGGTTTAACGTTGTTAGCGCCGTCGAACGAAGCATTTAAAGCCCTCAGCATACCAGATCTCACTACACTAATGAATGTCGAGGTGGTTACATTACTACAGTACCATGCATTGGCTTGGTACACACCCATCATGACTTTGAAGACCACCAAGGCTCCCATTAGCACTCTCGCAACAAACGGAGCTGGCAAATACGACCTCATGGTGAAAACCGTTGGAGATTCTATCACCTTGGACACAGTTGTCGATTCCCCGTGGATTGTAGACATGATGATTGACGACACACCAGTGTGCATTTTCACTATCAACAACATTCTTCTTCCGAGCAAGTTATTCGGGAAGTCGCCTTCTCTAGCACTAGCTTTGAAGCCTGTTTCCTCTCCATCTCCCACTCCTGCAGTTTCTCCAACCCCATCTCCAGTAGCCGTCGAAGCTCCAGGTCCATCAATTATGTTACCATCACCCGGCTATTTCTTCGTCGGAAGGTTTTCTGGTAGAAGAAGAAGTAGGAGAGGGTAAAATCGTCTTTTCCATTTAAAAAACTAACACCCCTCCCACTGTGTTAGTTTGGGTGGGTTTAAATGTAATTTTTTATTTTCAGAGGGAATTATGTAATTTCGACAAATGACAAGGGAGGTAGATGTAAATCATCCTTATAATAATAATAATAAACATTTATGAGAAAAATTACACCCTCACAACATGGGAAAAAATTTCCAATTTCTTTTATATATATATATATATATATATGGATCTCAACCTTAGTAGATATAGTAGATAGATAGAAAAAATAAAAAAATCTAAAAATCCATTTCCATTTCATCACGGCAGTGTGTAATTGGTTGGCCTAGGCTCACATCTCCATCCATGATAAATAAATGAGAAAATCATCTATATATAAAAATAATATTGTCAAAGATCAAAGTACATAATTTCTATGCTAGTGGATTTTTTTTTAGAGGGAAAAAAAATCCACAAACTATATAATCAACATAGGCTGCAAAGTTTGACACCTAGACTAACAAAATAATATCCCATTTCCATGGTAAACTTCAAACATTCACATGACTCAACTCTCTAGTTCCTGAAACTATATATATATATATATATATAATTACATAGAAAAATGCTTATCATAATAGAAGAAGTGTGAGTATGGTTCTGATACAGCCAAATCATACAGCTCAGTAGGGTGAGGACACGCGTCGCCCACCGGGACACGTGTCGCCCGCCAGGTAGGGAGTACGAAGACTCTATCACACTTTGTCACGTCGTTTGCATGAGGGGAATATTTCCCACAAGGAGGACAGAGGTATTGGAGCAAGACTAGGAGAGAGAGGAAGGTGGACCCCAGAAGGCAAGAGGAAACCCTAGCCCCGAAGAAGCATATAAGGAGGCCGAGAAGAAGGAAATAGGTAAGCTCTCAGACCCTCACCATTACTCCCTTACTGAAAACTGTGCGGTCGACCCTAACTTGAGCGTCGGAGGACTAACCCCGGACAAAGCTCCGGGCCTCCGCCTTCTGTGCTTGTGCAGGACGAACTCGCGGGGTTTTTTGGCAGCAACAGATTGGCGCCGTCCGTGGGAACGACAGTAATGGTGGGGAGAGCCTACAACCGCAGGAAGATAAGAGCAACGTCAAATGTGAATATGGGGGAAGAACCTCCAGGGGGGCTTCCTCCCTCGGCTGAGATAGGAGGAGTAAGGGGTAATGATGACCGGGAAGTATCCATAAGGTACCCGCGCTCAGGCGGATATTCAGTACGCGAAGGTAGTGATCCTCCGCCCCCTCCCAAAGCGCAAGAATACGTGACGAGGGAGCAATTCGAAGCCCTCCAGGACAAGTATGACCGGATGGTCGAGGCGATGAAGGAGGTCTCCAAAGCTGTCTCTCAGAGGACCGGCGGAGCACCGCCAGGCCCCCACATCCAGATTGAGAGGGCTCGAGACGAGGACCGGAGCAGTACAAGATCTATAAGATATGGTCATAACCTTCGAAACCGAGCAGTGAGGGAAAGTCCCTCACCTCGAGGTAGGACGCAGCGTGCCGCCAGAGATCCAGATGGGGATCGGCGCCGAGGAGACAATGAGAGGCACGAGGACTCGGGGTTGAGGCGGATGATCCTATAACTGAAAGACGAGATCAAAAAGGTGGTAGAAAATCAGACGGGAACCCGCGAGCCAGACCTCACTAATGACACGGCTCTAGCTGATGACGTTATGAGGGATCCGCTCCCGATCGGCTTTCGCCTACCCAAGTATGACACTTATGACGGGTCTGGGGACCCCGTCGATCATCTAGAAGGCTTCAAGGTCGCCATGCAGTTCCATCGAGTCTCGAAAAATATTATGTGTCGCGCCCTATCATTAACATTCAGAGGAGCGGCAAGGCTATGGTACAACCGTCTGTCGACGAAGTCGATCCACAGCTTCAGCGATCTAGGCTACTTCTTCGTGAAGGGATTCTCCAGTAGCCAACCCTTTCAGAAGACCACGTTGAACTTGACCAACATCAAGCAACATGAAGGAGAATCACTGCGAAACTACATGAAGCGCTTCCAACAAGAGAAGGTCACGATCAGAGGTCTGGACCCGAAAGAGGAGTTCACAGCCCTGCTGGGAGGCGTCAAGGATAAGGAGCTGAAAAGGTCTTTGGCGAAGCATACACCAAGGAACCTAGCCGAGTTGAGAGCTCGGTGCGAGAAGTACATCCAGATGGAAGAAACCCTTTAAGCCGATGGAGCAGAACCAAGCCTCGTACAAGAGTAGCAAGCACACTCGCATTTTGCAATTTTTGCTCTTACGCACTTTTAAGTTGTAATTCCTCATCCTAAACTCTGGAGGATCTTATTCATGGAAATTATGAAAGCTGGTTTACGACAATTAAGAAGAACTCTCCTGCTTGGTGACCTTTACTCTGCCAAATGAATACAGACGAAGGTCCTCACCTCGGTTGGGAGTTCGGCCAAAGCCAAACGGACCTGACCGAAGGTCCCCCTCTCGGTTGGGAGTTTGGCCAAAGCCGAACGGACTTGACCGAAGGTCCTCACCTCAGTTGGGAGTTAGGCCAAAGCCGAACGGACCTGACCGAAGGTCCTTACCTCGGACGGTGCTTAGTCTAAGGCCGAGCCGAACTGACCGAAGGTGCTTACCTTGGTCGGTGTCTCAGACAAGGCCGAGCCGAACTGATCGAAGGTCCTCACCTCGGTTGGGAGTTTGGCCAAAGCCGAACGGACCTGACCGAAGGTCCTCACCTTGGTCGGGGGTCGGCAAAAGCTGAACGGACCCGATCGAAGGTCCTTACCTCAGACGGTGTTCAGGCTAAGGCCGAGCCGAACTGACCGAAGGTCCTTGCCTCGGTCGGGGGCTCAAGCTAAGGCCGAGCCGAACTGACCGAAGGTCCTTACCTCGGACGGTGCTCAGGCTAAGGCTGAGCCAAACTGACCGAAGGTCCTCACCTCGGACGGTGCTCAGGCTAAGGCCGAGCCGAACTGATCGAAGGTCCTCACCTCGGTTGGGAGTTTGGCCAAAGCCGAACGGACCTGACCGAAGGTCCTCACCTTGGTCGGGGGTCGGCAAAAGCTGAACGGACCCGACCAAAGGTCCTTACCTCGGACGGTACTCAGTCTAAGGCCGAGCCGAACTGACCGAAGGTCCTTACCTCGGTCGGGGTCTCGGACAAAACCGAGCCAAACTGACCTAAGGTCCTTGCCTCGGACGGTGCTCAGGCTAAGGCCGAGCCGAACTGACCGAAGGTCCTTGCCTCGGTCGGTGTCTCGGACAAGGCCGAGTCGAACTGACCCAAGGTCTTCACATAGGCTGACTGAAGCTCTCGGTTGCAAGCAGAACTAAAGCCGAAGGAATAAGGCCGAAGGCAGGAAAAAGAGGGAAAAATTACAATTATAAAAAATTTGGTTACTCCCACAGGAAGAGACTCCTAGCGGGAGTAAGGGGGCTCCTAATACAGCCAAATCATACGGATCAGTAGGGTGAGGACACGCGTCGCCCACCGGGACACGTGTCGCCCGCCAGGTAGGGAGTACGAAGACTCTATCACGCTCTGTCACGTCGTTTGCATGAGGGGAATATTCCCCACAAGGAGGACAGAGGTATTGGAGCAAGACTGGGAGAGAGAGGAAGGTGGACCCCAGAAGGCAAGAGGAAACCCTAGCCCCGAAGAAGCATATAAGGAGGCCGAGAGGAAGGAAAGAGGTAAGCTCTTAGACCCTCACCATTACTCCCTTACTGAAAACTGTGCGGCCGACCCTAACTTGAGCGTCGGAGGACTAACCCCGGACAAAGCTCTGGGCCTCCGCCGTTTGTGCTTGTGCAGGACGAACTAGCGGGGTTTTTTGGCAGCAACACAATAGTAACCTTCGTGTCAAAAGATATTGTGATCCTGATTGGGATGTTCTACATCATAGGGACTATTTTGATTTAATGGAAAAGTGAAAAAAATATTTGGCGACTTAAGCATGTATGCGTGAGTCATGTGGCCCAATCAAATATGGTTAAAAGAGTTATTATTTTTTAACCAGCTTTACTCAATAATATTCTGTACGACGTTTTTATATTGGTAACGT
>NW_024869603.1:0-1115 GCF_013358625.1 Macadamia integrifolia | reverse complement strand
TTGAGAGAAAGAAGGAGAGTAGAGAAAAATTGGGAGAGTTTGGGAGAGAGAAGGAAATCAACTCTCTCTTTGACTCTAATTATTGGAAAGAGAAGGAGTTTGAGAGAAAGAAGGAGAGTAGAGAAAAATTGGGAGAGTTTGGGAGAGAGAAGGAAATCAACTCTCTCTTTGACTCTAATTATTGGAAAGAGAAGGAGTTTGAGAGAAAGAAGGAGAGTAGAGAAAAATTATTGGAATATACAAAATAAAAGGGTACTAATAATATTTAATTTATAAAAGAATATAAAATAAAACAAAGGGGTAAAGTAGTCGAGTGAAAGATTTGCCACAAAAATAGAAGGGTACCAATAATATTTAATTTATAAAAGAATATAAAATAAAACAAAGGGGGAGAGATCTTGCGTGGGAGAGTTTGGGAGAGAGAAGGAAATCAACTCTCTCTTTGACTCTAATTATTGGAAAGAGAAGGAGTTTGAGAGAAAGAAGGAGAGTAGAGAAAAATTATTGGAATAAAAAAAATATAAAATTATACCAATAATAAATTATTGGAATATAAAAAATAGAAGGAAACAAAGGGGTAAAGTAGTATAGTGAAAGATTTGCCACTTCGTGCTTTTATATAATAGTATGATATATATATATATATATATAAAATTACATAGAAAAATGCTTATCATAATAGAAGAAGTGTGAGTATGGTTTTGATACAGCCAAATCATACGGCTCAGTAGGGTGAGGACACGCGTCGCCCACCGGGACACGTGTCGCCCGCCAGGTAGGGAGTACGAAGACTCTATCACGCTTTGTCACGTCGTTTGCATGAGGGGAATATTCCCCACAAGGAGGACAGAGGTATTGGAGCAAGACTAGGAGAGAGAGGAAGGTGGACCCCAAAAGGCAAGAGGAAACCCTAGCCCCGAAGAAGCATATAAGGAGGCCGAGAAGAAGGAAATAGGTAAGCTCTCAGACCCTCACCATTACTCCCTTACTGAAAACTGTGCGGTCGACCCTAACTTGAGCGTCGGAGGGCTAACCCCGGACAAAGCTCCGGGCCTCCGCCGTCTGTGCTTGTGCAGGACGAACTCGCGGGGTTTTTTGGCAGCAACAGATTGGCG
>NW_024869602.1:0-10173 GCF_013358625.1 Macadamia integrifolia | reverse complement strand
AGACTACTGAAGAGTCTGAGGAAGAGGAAGAACAAGAAGCTCAGTATGACTTAATAGCAAATTTGCATTCTGCTTTAACTGATCTCAAGGAAGAGAGGAAGAAAATGAAAGAGCTAGAGATTCAGCTTATTTCAAAAGGAAAACCAAATTAGTCAGTTAAATATTACAATTGAAGATATGGTTAAGATCAATGATGAGCTGAGTGTTAATCTATCATCCAAGGCAGAAGAATGCACTACCCTTGAAGAGAAATTGGAGATATTGAAGACTGAATTGGAAGAGATACAGAAGATGAATTTACAAGAAGAAACTACACCATCTCCTTCAATTACTATCTTAAAATCCAAGGGCAAAGAAATTATGATTCAATCAGTTGAAGCAGATATTCCATCATCAAGCAAAGGAAATGAAAATGTGTTAGATAATATTTTGAGTTTTCAAAGACCTCTACATATGAAGACTGGCCTTGGATATGTGACACAAGGATCTTCTGAAGTAGTGAAGACTAAAGGTAAAGGAACTGCAGAAAAGCAAATGAGGTTTGTCAAGGAGAAATAGAGTGGCTCACAGATGTTTGACAATGATGGATTTACTTTAGTTGACTATCAGAGACACAGAGGTTCTTGGCAGAGATAGAGCTTCAAAGGTTATTGTTATGGGTGTAACTATTATGGACACAAGGTGGTAGATTGTAAAAGACAGACCAAGTCTATAGTACTTACTAGTAAGAATAGGTTTGCTCCATTGACTGAGGAAAGTGTAGAGTGTTATAGGTGTCACAAGATAGGACATATTGCCAAAAATTGTAAGACCATACTTCCCTAACAGAAACAGATAAAAAGAAGGAAAAATGACAATTCTTCATGGAAACAAGGTCAGAGACAAAGAGAACTTATTACTGTGGAAAATAAGGCAGTATGGGTTGAGAAGAAAAAGAAAGTAGGAAGCAAGTCATTAATTGTTCAAACTGCCTTCAAAGCTCATAGCAAGCCGTCACCGTGGATTCTTGACAGTGGGTGCTCCACTCACATGACAGGTGATAAGGGAAAGTTTCTGAGTCTGGATTCAACTGAGGGTGGATCTGTCAAGTTTGGAAACAATGATGGTGCAAAGATAGAAGGCAGAGGCATAGTTAAGTTGGACAGAGGAAAGATCAAGTCAAACAATGTCTTATATGTTAGCGGTCTGATGCACAACTTGCTCAGTGTGAGTCAAATTTGTGACAATGGCAATGAGGTTTTGTTCACGAAGGAGGGTTGTGTGATCAAGAAAATCAAAAATGGAAAGATGGTGGCACAAGGGACAAGAACTACGGGCAACTTATACACTCTTTTAGAAGCAAATGAAGATAGACACATAATAGGGCAGGAAGATGAATGTTGGCTATGGCATAGAAGGATCGAGCATATCAGCTTCAAGAACTTAGCTAAATTGAGAAAAAAGAAGGCAGTCAGAGATCTTCCAAATATCAAATCTCCAACAAATCATATCTGTGTATCAAGTCAAAAGGGAAAGCAGACTACATACAAGTCAAAGGAACACTATTCAAGTAAACTATTAGACTTGATTCATACAAATTTTTGTGGACCTATGAGAATAGAGGCAATTGGTGGAGAGAGGTACTTTATCCTATTCATAGACGAGTACTCCAGGATGACATGTGTAATGTTCCTTAAAGACAAGACTGAAGCCTTAGATTGTTTCAAGATCTTCAAGAAGAGGATAGAGAATGAAACTGGTATGGCAATTAAGTGCTTGAGATCTGATCAAGGGAAGGAGTTTACTTGGAATTTATTTTCTAACATCTGTCATGAGCATGGGATTAGGATTCAACATTCTGCAACCCGTACCCCCCAACAAAATGGGGTTGTAGAAACAAAGAACAGGACCGTTCAAGAGATGGCAAGGACAATTTTGATTGAAAACAATATTGCTAGGAGGTTTTGGAGAGAAGCAATTTATTCTGCAGTGCACATCCAGAACAAGTGTTTCTTTAGACCAAATGAATTCAAGACACCATACGAGCTATGGTATGGAAGGAGAGCCACTATTAAATATCTAAGGGTATTTGGTTCCAGATGTTTCATCAAAAGGAAGGAGGACAGCCTTGGAAAATTCGATGACAGAGCAGATGAGGGGATTTTCTTGGGGTATTCTTCAAAGAGTAAGGCCTACAGATGCTATAATAAAAGATTGGGCAAAGTGGTAGAGAGTTCAGATGTAAGAATTGATGAACATGTACCCCATTCTAAACAGATAGAACTAGCAGAGCAGACTCCTGAGGACTTTTATGATGATACAACTGTAGATGATGAAGTTGTGGAAGTTCAAAATCATATTGATGATGAGGATACAGATGTTCATGAGATTGACACAGTGACAAAGAGAGATGGAGGACCCAGTTTTGAAAAGTGGCAAAAAGTGCATCCCCCACATCAAGTCATTGGAGATCCTAAAGCAGGAATGCAAACAAGAAAGATGAAATCTGCTACATATTCATTACTTTCTCAAATTGAACCCAAGTCCATTGGGGAAGCAACTAGAGATGAGAACTGGGTGAAGGCAATGAATAAAGAGTTGGATCAGATAGAGAAGAACAACATGTGGGAGTTAGTTCCTAGACCAACCAATAAAAACATCATTGGAACCAAGTGGGTTTTTAGAAATAAGTTGAATGAAGATGGTCAAGTGGTTAGAAACAAAGCTAGACTAGTGTGCAAAGGCTATGCTCAGGTAGAGGGGATAGACTTCGATGAAACATTTGCACCGGTTGCAAGATTAGAATCTATACGGATGTTCTTAGTATTTGCAGTTTATAAAGGCTTTAAGGTTTATCAGATGGATGTCAAGTCTGTGTTTTTAAATGATAATCTTGAAGAAGAAGTGTACATTGAGCAACCAGATGGTTTTCAAATTGGAGATGATCCAAACATGGACTGTAGACTAAAGAAAGCCCTCTACGGCTTGAAACAAGCTCCAAGGGATTGGTACTCCAGACTAGACAGTTACTTACATCATCTGGGACTTCGGAAGGGCATTGTTGATAGTATCCTATATGTTATGACAAAGAACAAAAGTCAACTGGTAGTGGTGGTCTATGTAGATGATATCATCTTTGGAGGGCAAAATGATGAGTTGTGTAGACAGTTTGCAGAGCGGATGACGGCAGAGTTCGAGATGTCTATGCTAGGAGAGTTATCATATTTTTTGGGTTTGCAAGTGAACCAACAACAGAATGGTATCTTCATATCACAAGCAAAGTACATCAAGGAGATGTTGAAGAAATTTATGATGGAGGACAGCAAACCAATAAGTACTCCTATGGTAGTAGGTTGCAGGTTGAGTTCGAGTGATGAGTCAGTTAGTATAGATCAGACTCACTACAAGTCAATGATTAGAAGCTTTCTATACTTGACAGCATCAAGACCTGATATCCTACAAGCAGTGTGTTTGGTCGCTCGATTTCAAGCTAGTCCGAAAGAGACTCATCTAATGGCAATCAAAAGGATTTTTAGATATCTTAGAAGTACGATGGAGTATGGCTTATGGTACCCTAAGATTGGAAGTTTCACACTCACAGCATTCTCAGATGCAGATTGGGCAGGCAGTGTGGATGATAGGAAGAGCACTAGTGGTGGTGCATTCTTTTTGAGGCAGAGTCTAGTGGCATGGCATAGCAAGAAACAAGAATCTGTTTCTTTATCTACAGCAGAGGCTGAATACATTGCCGCGGCAACTAGTTGTACACAGGTGATTTGGATGCAGAGACAAGTAACAAACTTTGGAATTCACAATGGTGAACTGGTGTCTATTAAGTGTGATAATATGAGTGCCATTAATATTTCAAAGAATTCAGTGCAGCATTCAAGGACAAAGCATATTGACATCCGATATCATTTTATGAAGGAGAAGGTCAATGCAAATGAGGTGAGATTGGATTTTGTTCCTACATCTAAGCAAGTGGCAGATATTTTCACGAAAGCACTTCCCAAGGAAAATTTTGAGATCCTTAGAGCCAAACTTGGAGTTGTCACTCTACGAGCACCATAGATGGTATGTGTCCAGGGGGAGTAAGTGAGCAAGCATAGAGACATCAAATCCCTATAAGATAGGAAGATGCGGCGGGCACTCCTATAGGGGAGTCTATGCAGGGGGAAATCTATGTAGGGGGAGCATAGTCACCCTTTGTATTTGTTGTCAAAGGGGGAGAGAAATGAATCAAAATGACATCTGAAGAGCGTTGCCAACAATTCCAAAGGGGGAGATTGTTGGGAAATCGGATCAATTGTTGTCATTGTTGGCAATCATATGGTGATGGAATCATATTGAAGGGACCGCAATCAATTCCTTGGTCTAATTTAATTTAATTAGATTGGTTCAAGTTCATTTGTCTAATTCAATTGAATTAGATTGGTTCAATTTTATTGGTTCAATTTCAAAATGGAACCCATTGAATTGGTTCAATTTCAAAGTGAAATCAAATATGAGATGGACAACAACCTAGTTGAAGATGACGATGAGATCAGCAAGGACTCTTCATTCATACGTGTGCATCAACTAAAGTTTACTCTATTAAGGAGTCTAATGCATCTAATGGTGGGACCAGCTCAACATGTTTTTAAGTTAAAATAGAAATCCTATTTTGAGATGGGTTTCTCCTGTGAGTGAACAATTACTGCCCAAGAAGAATTAAAGGGTCACTATGACTCCTTTAAGATAAGGACAGCAACTACCGTCCAAAAGAAAGAAAAAATTAAAAAGAAGGTGGGACCCTTCTATACAACAGAATAACTATTTTTCTCAAAGATAGATGGACAGCAGGGCATTGCATTCAAGTGTTTTCCAGGCTTGAGTCCAAGATTGAATAGAAGTGCAACTGCTTTTGAAATTGAATTATGATATAACACGTTTCCTTTTGCGTGTGACTTTATGGAATCAATAGAAGAGCTCGATAAGAAGAGACCAAGAATGAGAGTGAGTTTTGTAGCTTTTCTTTAAAGTTCTATGCTACAGATTCTTTAATCTACTATTGATGGCAGCAAAGGAAAAAAAAAAAAGGAAAAGAGAAGTGAGAAATAGTGAGAGCTGTCTATAGATGAAGAGAAGCATGGCAGATTGAGCGCATGAGATATAGCACACTTTGAAAAAAAAAAAAGGGAGTATTGTTTCTGCTATGTTGATGGTTTAAGCGTGTTCTTCTTCTATACATCAAGTAAGAAATCATCAACTGGATTACACAGGCTGAGGTAATCCGTATCTGAAATCCCTATTTTATATTCTAGAGTCTATTAATTGTTGAGAAACTCTAGATCAATGATGTATTGGGTTGGGATTTTATTGATTTAAAATTGTGAACCTAGCAAGTTGGGGCTTGTCTAGGGTGTGGGGTTGTTGCCCTTATCTGAGTTGCATCTCAGATTGAAGCAGGGATAGGTTCCTGGACCGTTGTAGCGGTTGAAAAAGTTGAGTATTGGGGAAATACGAAATCCTATATGGGTATTCCTCCGTGGAGTAAGCACTCTGGCTGAACCACGTATATCTGGTGTTATTGTCTCGCATTTATTTTTCTACATATATTTGAAGTGTGTGTTGTGCAGAGTGGTGGGACATTGTCTGGTAGACCCAGCCACATTGTGGTGTGAGGCACTGTTAGTTAAAATGGGAACGGCAAAAAAACAGAGACGTACGGTACGTGTTTTAAACGGATAAAAACGATGAACGGTACAGTCAAAAAAATTGTCAAAAAAATAGGAAACGTCAAACGGACGGAAACGAACGGTACGAGTATTAAACGTGTTGTTTTCAAAAAAACGAAACCAAAAAAAGGCAATATATCATCATGTAATTTGAGAGATTATTGCCTGTATACCTGCATCTAATGTTCTAAACTACATCAACATCAAACATTCATGCATATATCATCCAAAATATAGCATCCAATGTAAATTCTAAATTAAAACTTAATACACCATATTAAAAAAGACATGTCCAAAATATATAAAAAAAAAAAAAAAACATCCATATCATCCAAGATGTCTAAAGAACTCAGTATCATTATAACAGGTTCAAAGATCAAAAAAAAAAAAAAAAAAAAAAAAAAAAAAAAAAAAAAAAAGAAAGATCAATGAGGAGACATTAAACTACTTGAAGTAGATCCTCCATCAGCTCCAGTGTCAGATGGTTCAGGTTCCTCGTACGTCTGCTCAAGCCTCTCCATTTCAAGCTCAAAGTCTACTATAGGTAAGTCACCAAGATTATCTAAATCAATAGGCCTTATACCATAGCATCTTCTTCCAGAATATGTGTCGCCCAATTCTTCCAAAATATACCTGCTAGGGCTTATTTACTGCCAAAATATGTGTCGCCCAATTCTTCTGGTTAACATTTCTTTCTGCAAATATGGGTTAGATTTTCCTGTGAATACTTGTGGAGATTAGTCAATATTTGTTATGATTTCATAAATCAGCACATCGTATCAAGGATCACAGGTGCCTTCCATCAATTTTTTTTGATTGATTTGGGTCGAAAAGAACAGAGGAGGACGAAAGAATTGAAATGGAGAACCCAGAAGCAGCAGCAGCTGCACGGAATCACGTCTTCTGTGGAGTTATATGTCGGCGGTAACGAGGGTTGGGTTAAAGCCACCGGAACCGAGACTGAGAACTACAAAGAAGAGATCGAGAGACAGAGAGAAGATCGAACCTGTTCTATGTCGACGGTAACATGGGTTGGGTTAAACCCATCGGAACCGAGACTGAGAACTACAAATAAGAGATTGAGAGACAGAGATAGAGAGACAAAGAGAGAAGATCAAACCTGCAAATTTGAGTAGGTTTTATTGCATCGGTGACGGATACGAAGACGGGGGAGAGGAGGAAGAAAGAAGAGGAAGAAGATGCTATGGTATATGGTTCAAAGCTCTGAACTCTGAAGTCTGAACTCTAAACCGTCGTCAATCCGCTGCGGCCAACATTCGTGAGCTGCCTTTCGGTAATGGCTCCGTTCGCTCGGTTTTTCCTAGGTTGGAAAATCGTGTCACGAAAGAAGGGAGAGATGGAGTCACGGACTCACCGGGAGAGATGGAGTCACAGACTCACCGGAGCATCGGACTACGGCTACGGGCACAATTTCAGAACTCAGAAATTCAGAATTAGGGATATGGGGAAGAAAACGAAGGGAAGGGATTTGGGGAAGAAATGAATTCAGAAATCTTAAAACGTTTTCTTCGGTTTTGGTTTTTTTTTTTTTTTTTTTTTTTTAAATAGTATGATAAAATTCCCATTTTGCCCTTACAAAATGTATACGCGTTTTAAACGTGCATTTAAAACATGTTTAAAATGTTTTATACAGCCGTACTCATTTTTTCCCGCATTGTATGAAAGCATACGGTAATACGCGTTTTAAACGGCAAAAAAACGCGAACGCGTTTTAACTAACAGTGGTGTGAGGTGGACATGTTGTTATTTGCATGATTGGTAATTACGGGATTGCCCCGGCCAATCTAGATATGTGCAGTGGAAACTTTTGTTGGGTTGCAAATAAGGAAATTTTTAGAACCACTGATTCAACCCCCTCTAAGTGTTAACCTGGGAACATCAATTACCTTATCAGCGAGCTCCTTCAAAAGGGATGCCTTTGGGACACTGAACTTCGTAGGGAGTCCAAGGTATTTGGATGCACTTGCACCAAAAGGAACCTTCAAGATCCTGGAGAATCATCGCTTGAACCATGGAGTATTTGGGCTAAAGGCGAGCAACGACTTCTTTAGATTGATCAACTGGCCACTTGCTTTACAACAGCTGCCAAGCAGCTCTTCAATTGGCATACTTCAGAGAGACGCACATTAGAAAATAGAAAACAATCATCAACAAATAAGAGGTGGGTGACTGGAGGAGCCCTATTGTGTACCCGAATGCCTTTGAGAACCCCAGAATTCTCAAAGGATGAGATGACACTACTCAAAGCCTTTGAACATAGTGTCAAAGAGTGTCGGAGACAATGGATCACCTTGCTGAATACCTCGTGTTGGGGTGATCGATCTACGAATGCCACCATTAATGATCAACTTATAGGAGACTGATTGGAGAGTGAACATGATCATCAACCGTTGCGTAGAGACTAATAGGTCTAAACTGATTTGCACTATCAGGGTTAGGAGTTTTTAGTACAAGACAAATTAAAGTCTCATTACATTTAGCAGATAAATGCCTAGAGGTAAAGAAATCACAAACAAAGGAGAAGAGATCTTCTTGAGTGATGTCCCAGTTAACTCTGGAAGAAAGCTAGTGGTAAGCCATTAGGTCCTAGGACCTTCAAGGGAGTCATTGCTGACAGAGCCTTATGTGTCTCATCCCTTGAAGGAATATCACAAAGCTTCTGGTTCATCTCATCATTCACTTTCGGCTGGATGGATAATAACGTATGGTGCAGTGCCTCTCGGTCGATCCCTTCAGATAAGAAAATCTTGGAATAATAATTCTGCATTTCATGATATACCTCTTCCTCCAATTCTGTCCAAGACTCACCAAGTCGTAGAATTCGATTGTTGCACCGTCTCTGTACTGTTGACGTATGGAATTATCTAGTATTTCGATCACCCAGTTGAAACCAACTTATGCAAGACTTTTGGCGCCATATTTCCTCTCCTCCCCTCTATCCAGTTCTTCTTTCAGTAGCTTTTGCACCTCCTCTTCTCAGTCTTGGGAAATATCTGAAACTGAGCAACCTTGAAGTGACACAATTTCACCCTTTTTAGTTCCTTAATTTTAGTTTGGACATGTCCGAATGACACCTTATGACTTAGTTTGGACGTGTGTCTCTTATGACTTATTATTATCCTTTTATTTATCTATTTTTTGGTAAGACAAGTCACCTATGACTTAGTTGGAAAGCTTCATCGTAAATGACATTTGGAAGCTTCTTGGAACCTGTTGGATGAGCGTGAAAAGGGTCACGTGGAGAACTAGGATGATTTGTATGTTATCAAGCTTCTCTACTGGCCCTTGGATTCTTGACCCCACCAAGGCCGAACTCCAAGACTGTTTCTTTCCCTCTATAAATTAGATACGAAAGATGTATAGGGTTACGAGTTTTTTTTTGCGGGTTAGCTCCCACCTGATTCCGAGGGCGAGGCCTTTCCTTCACATTTTGATTTACAATGGCAACTTGCCAAACAGAAAAAGTTGCACCGGTCAGAAGGATCAGACCCAGCAACACCACCACCAACGGAGGCGGAGCTGGTGCGGCACCGCCACGAGTTGCTCGCTTGCCTCCGAAGAGGGGTGGAGTTCTTAAGGGCATCCTGAAGATGACGATCTCAGCTCTCTGTTTCTCAATAAAAAGGCGGTCCCCTGACTTTGATTGATTTCGTTGGAGTTGAATTACCTCCCCAGATATATATCTCTCTTCTTCTCTTTCCCTTTCCGGCGTCGTGATCGTAGTCGCCGTCGCCGGTCGTTTTTTTAGTAATAGTGTCCTATTGTTGTTTGAATATTTGGAGCCATAACCATTAGTTTTTTCTTGGGGGTTTCCGAAACCGATGGGTTGTGGTGGGCAATTCGAAGCTCGAACCAAAAGCTTGTGGTGCCGTCTAATCCGGTTTAGCCATCGGTTTGCTGAGGAACCAGGAATTAAAGGAAAAAAAAAAAAACACTAAAATCAGTTTTGGTTCAACCTGTTTGACTTACCTAACGACTCTAACCCATGGTTTAGATAATTGGTATGGAAATCTATCGCAACCGATATCAAAGAAAGCAGTTCTAAAGTTCCAAGAACATTCATTTCATCTTTAAAACTGATCCTTGGACAATAATCTTAATGAGAAAAAAAGAAAGAAATTATCAAATGATTAAGGGTATTTTTGGTAAGGAGACTTTTCCTTGTCTTGAAGAACTATTATTAATATTATTATTATTATTATTTTTTATTTTTTATTTTTTATTTTTTGGAGAAGTATTTTAGTGGAGTGCAAAAGAAAGCCAATGAGAACATAAGAAGAAGTATTCAAGAGTTACCAAAATGGTATGGTATTCACATAACTACAAATTCCCAGTCATGTTGACATAGTCGCTGTTGCTGTTATGGTAATGTGTATGAAACTCATCATTAATCAGTCATTAGAAACTTCATTAAAAATATTTTATGTGGAGAAAGATTTCTAAGACTAAATTTACA
>NW_024869601.1:0-10208 GCF_013358625.1 Macadamia integrifolia | reverse complement strand
TTTTAACCAAGATATCCGGGCCAGCTTTCATGCACCTCGACTAATTCTCGGGAAGATTAGCGCAGTAACCCATCGCCACGGTCTCCACTTAAATCACAGATGCATAGATGAAGAATCAAACCTACGATCGTGCGCCTATCTATACAATTCTCAATTCGCCCTAATCACCTGGAAAACCCATGAATGGATTTACGTTGTCCCTCTATTGCTTTATCTATAAGGTTTCTTACTGTTTCTTTTATTACTCTGGATGCATTTCAAATTTCATCCTTGGGAATTATGAAGGGTCCATGAAGAAGATGAGAGGGCTTGCATGGGAAGGATAAATTGAGAACTAACTGGTGGGTCGCCACCAAAGCAGATCTCAAGATTGTTTCCAATCAGATTCAATGGCAGTAGGCAAAAGAAAACCCATTTCAAAGATTGGGCTTTTGAAGCTTATTATTATGTGGAAAAATGTCTTTTAGTTAGTCCCACATCGACTAAGTAGTAAAGGGAACAAGAGAGAGAAGTGTATAAATATATGAAAGCAGAGTAGGGTGAACATACTTACCTGGACGGGGTGTATGGGCGATCATTAAGGTCCATGGCCTGGGTTGGTGACCTCCATTGCACTTGGGAGGGGTGCCCGCCTAACATCTCCCCAAATGGGAGAGTGTACGTCATAATTTGTGGTAGAGGAGGATACGCGTACGCGCGGCCCCCACCAATTTTATAGAAAAGTTTTTACTTCTAAAGCAGATGATTGTTATCTATTGTGTGCTTGTGAAAAATTGAAGTAATTGGATCGGTATATAAATTAATAAATTCGGTTTAGATACAGGCTCAACATATTGGGGCGGATCTTTCAAATCCACATATAAGTGCTTATTAATTGTGCGAAATCGTTTAATAATATAAATTATTATTTGGAAACTCATGTATTATGGCCAGATTGCTCCAAAAGTTTACTTAACTATCAAGGGGTTTCAACTAATACTTTCAAACTTTTGATGTTTCAAGCAATCTGATCATAGTTCACGGGATGTCCAAGGAACAACGTATGCTATAGATGTGGATTAAAGGTAATAAAAACCTTTAAAAGGTTGATGTAAAAATTTATCTAAGGTAGCTTTCATCTCAAAGGCCGGTTTAGTTATGGTTCAAATCCCTCTAACCTATGGAACAACAAGGAACGAAGTGTTATTCTCTCCATTTTTCCCTTATCATTGAATTTGACCCTTCTTGGAATAGGTCCTGTTGCGGAGGTCTCGGGCAATTACTCCTCAGGAGCTTCCTTATACTAACCTAAACTTCTGGTGACTGGAACTCAGATTCTGCATGAACACTGGGGAGGGGGAAGAACTCCTCTCCTGACATGATTGATTAGCAACTATATGTCTGTATGAAAGGAAAAATTCAGGTCTAACGATTCAAGCTAGGTTGCAATCTATGACATCAAACTGGTTTTTCATTCTATTCCTTCTCTCACGTAGCACATCATTTTAAGTGGCTCCAGAGCCTGATTCTTGGTTGATACGACCATGAATGGCCTCTTTGATAGAGCTCCTTGGTTTCGATAATCTGAAAAATCTCCTTCTGGAGGTCTAAATGTGATTCTTTACATACCTCTATCGTGCACAGCCTTTGGGCAAACTGTAAACTGCTTCTGACTCCGGCCTGAAGCGTTCAGCTCAATTATTACTACAAAAAAGATTCAACTAAGAATTAAACATAAAAACCTATTTTGTAATTATATGAGTTATATATGCGGAAGAATTCTTGAATCTCAGCTTCCAGGAAAGAAAAATCTTTGCAGGCACGTAATAGGAAATTTCCTTGTGACTAAGAACCCTCAGTCCTTCTGGAAAGCAGCCCACAACTGCCCTAATCAGTAGGGAGATAAGTGAATTAAAAACCCTAATCTGGCCAAGAACAACTCCAACTTGCTAAAAGCTCTAATTTTGAGATATCTAAAAAAATAAGCTTTCGATTGTGCCTTCCTTCTCTTCGGGGTAACAAAATTAGTCACAATGGTACTTATTAGTAAACTTCAACCTTGATCGGAAGTGAAGAATTACAGAATGTTGCGAGCATACCTATGTAG
Source organism: Macadamia integrifolia (assembly GCF_013358625.1). Classification (NCBI taxonomy): domain Eukaryota; kingdom Viridiplantae; phylum Streptophyta; class Magnoliopsida; order Proteales; family Proteaceae; genus Macadamia; species Macadamia integrifolia. Next base: position 8,122 of record NW_024869601.1, on the reverse strand, counting down.
CATAGATGAAACCGGATATCAGAAGAAGAATAAAAAAATATATGTTCCATACAGATAAGAGCATAACTCCCTCTAGCAACAAGAAGAATGGAGCGTGCATTGAGGCATCCAACAAGGGAGGGAGGACAAGGTGGTCATTTATCTGCCCTTGTGTAAGCGTAGGAGCACACAAATCCGGACTTAGATAGAATATCATTTATTTATTAATATAAATTATTTATTTATGAAAAGAAATTATGGATACACATCACAGAAAGAGAAAAACACTTCACAGGCTTACCACACAGAATTTGTTGTGTTCGGTTACGTTGACTAAATCCAACATTTTAATAGGGGAAAAAGCACTCCCTATTCGTGTGGCACGTTAATGGGGGCCAATGAGAGGGCGCACATGGGCATTAAAGTTGGGGGCATCATTTCACAGCTATGTCTGGGCTCAGGAGTTGCATGGCTAGGGAGGGTTATTTTTCCCATTTTAATTTTATAAAAAAATTCAAAAAAAAAAAATTGTCAATAGGTTAAGGCAGCAAACTCCCTATTAACGCCATAGGTATGTAAAACGTAACATCTCTTACATACCTCTCTATGTTCACACTTAAGTATCATAAATCAGTTTGAGCACCAAAAAAAGTTGTTTATATCTCTCTCCCAAATTAGAGCAGATCAAGTACTTGGTGGGGTCTTGGCTAATATGGAAGTTAAAGCTAATCAAGTCTACGATACAGTAAGTGTAAAGTTTTCACTACAAAAACTTAGCCAATGCATGGTAGTCATCATAGAGATTTTGATTCACCATTATCATTTTCTTATAAGAAAAACCACACGGATCAAGGATTAATCTAGTTGCATGTTCTTAACTGCCTTTCATTTTAATTAACCCCTCATTAAGAGATTGTTCTTTAACTTCTTTTTGCTTAATGGCAAGATGTTTAAAGGTCTCAATGACCTATAAGACTATATATACGTTGAGGTAAATTAAAGCCAAGTAAGGTGAACTAATTACAGGGTTAATCATTTAGGATGTTCTTTTTTTATAAGTTTAAATCTCCTAATGAGTGATTAACCGAAAAAAACTCTCTCAATGAGTGCAAATTGGAGTGTTCCTTAACCTGCTCTTTAATTGTTTTTACATAGGTAAAACAGAAGTATATGTGTTTTTCAGCCTCATTCAAACTAGTAATAACTCTAAAAAAAACAACTAGTGGTAGCTTGGCTCAGTATAACGAGGTTAGTCATATACATGAATTCTATCAAACAAAGACATTTAATTTGGGTGTGTTACACAATATATATCAAATGTTGAGATTCATGTAGCTTATCAAAGATGGCAATATCAAAGGTGCGGAGCTAGTGGACGTCGTCATTGTTGCGGGTAATGAAAATGATGGTGATGTCCATTCCATCTATGTTCAACATCAAGTTCAAGTTGTTCTTATTGACTTCAACATTCTCCAGTATTAAACGCATGATTACCTATTCAATTTCTATCTTTGTTTACATGTATCGATTACGATTTTATATCCACGACTCATATATCATATGTAACTCTAATATATGTTTTGAGAATTAAAGGTATGGTGCCAATAGACATCATCGTTATTACAATTATCGAAATTGATGGTAATATCCATTCCATCTCTGATCAACATAGAGTTCAATTTTGTCCTTATTGACTTCGACGTTCTCCAGTTTTGGATGTATGGTTACCTATTCAATTTTTATTTTTGTTTATATGTATCAATTATGATTCCATATTCAAGATTCATATATCATTTATAACTCTAACATATGATTTGGGTATCAAAGGTGATGTGCCAGTGGAAGTCTTTGTTGTTGTGGTTATCGAAAATGATGGTGATCTTCATTTCATCTCCGATCAATATCAAGTTCATTTTGTCCTTATTGACTTCAACGTTCTCCAGTATTGAACGTATGATTACCTATTCAATTTTGTATCTCTATTTACATATATCGATTAGGATTCCATATTCAAGACTCATATATCGTATGTAACTTTAACATATGATTTGGTTATCAAATGTGCAGTACCAATGGATGTCATCATTGTTGCGATTATCAAAAATGATGGTGATGTCCATTCCATCTCCGATCGGCATCAATTTCAATTTGTTCTTATTGACTCTAACGTTCTCTAGTATCAAACTCATGGTTACCTATTCAATTTCTATCTATATTTACATGTATCTGATTAGGATTCTATATTCAAGACTCATATGATTTGGGTATCAAAAGTGCGATGCTAGTGGATGTCTTCGTTATTGCAATTACCGAAAATAATGGTGATGTCCATTCCATCTCCACTCAGAATCAAGCTCAATTTGTTCTTATTTACTTCGATATTCTCTAGTATTGAACGCATGATTACCTATTCAATTTCTATCTTTGTTTATATGTATTAATTAGGATTCTATATTCAAGACTCTATATCTATCAAAGGTGCGACGTCATTGTTGTGGTTTCAAAAAATAATAGCAATGTCCATTACATCTCCGATCAGCATCAAGCTCAATTTGTTCTTATTAACTTCAATGTTCTTCATTGTTGAGCGCATAATTTACTGTTCAATTTTGATATCTATTTACATATATCGATTTTGATTCCATATTCAAAACTCTTATATCACATGGAACTCTAACATATGATTTGGGTGTCAAAGGTGTGGTGCTAGTGGACGTCAACATTGTTGCAGTTATTGACAATGATGGTGATATCCATTCCATCTTCGATCAACATAAAGTTTAATTTATTCTTATTGACTTCAATGTTCTCCAGTATTGAACGTATGGTTACTTATTCAATTTATATTTCTATTTACATGTATCGACTATGATTCCATATTCAAGATCTATATATCATATGTAACTCCATATTCAAGACATATATATATATATACCATATGTAACTCTAACATATGATTTGGGTATCAAAGTTGCAGTGCCATTGGACATCATCATCGTTGCGATTACCAGAAAGGAAGATGATATTCATTCCATCTCTGATACCCAAAGGGGCAATGCCACTAGACGTCGTCATTATTACGGTTACCAGAATTGACTATGATTTTCATTCCATCTCTAATCAGCATTAAGTTCAAGTTGTTCTTATTGACTTCAACATTCTCCAGTATTGAACGCATGATTACCTATTTTATCTCCATCTATGTTTACATGTATCGATTAGGATTCCATATTCATGACTCTTATATCATATGTAAACCTAACATATGATTTGGCTATTAGAGGTGTAGTGCTAATGGGTGTTGTCGTTGTTGTGGTTACCAAAAATGATAGTGATGTCCATTCCATCTCTGATCAGTATCAAGTTCAGTTTGTTCTTATTAACTTCAATGTTCTCTAATATTGAAAACATGGTTATCTATTCAATTTCGATATCTATTTACATGTATCAGTTAGGATTCCATATTCAAGACTCATGTATCATATGTAACTCTTAACTCTTAGGTTAGAACCAATCTCTCTAGTCCCAGTGTATTTAATCAAGCTTCTTCTCCACTATTGTGATTAATTGAAAAGAAAATCCAATTCCGATATTCAGGTACAAACCCTTCTTCACGTAGATGACATATCTACAACTATTGTTGTTGGGGCTACTTCCACCTAGGGGTGTCAATTCGTGGCTCGACCCGACTAAACCGATTGGGACCGACCGTTTATAGACTGGCCTGGCCCGGACCATTTATTAAATGTGCCGGGCTTGAGCCCGGCCCGTTTATAAATGGTCGATCTCGGTTTTGCTACTTGGACCGTCGGGCGCCCAACTGAGACCGACCAAATAACACCCCACCGAGACCGGCCTATTGTGCAGCGGCTTGGCCCGACCCTTTAATGATTGTTGTATACCTATTTTACCCCCCAAAATTAAAGAGTAAAAACTAAAAAGTAAAGACATGTTTACATTTTAAATAATGGTTATATTTGGTATCATTTATTGATTTATTGTCATTTTTTTGGGCTTGCATGAGTGGGTCGGAATATAAGAGTACATTTTAAAGAGGGCCCGTTTAAAAACCGGTTAAAGCCTGTTTAACATTAAACATGTCTGTAGCCCGGTTAAGGCCTGACTAAAGCCCGATTAAGGTAGCCCAAGGCCGACCTACCGAATATAAAGTGTATTATGCCCTCAATAACTAAGCCTGATTAGTTAAATGGGCGGACACGGTATAGCCTTTGAAAGTCTTCAAGCCCGATTAAACCCTACCAAAACCAGACCGGCCCGACTGATTAACACCCCTACTTCCACCACATCCATCACCCTCCTGTAATGCCCCATCCTATCCGAGACCACCACCACATCTACATATGGTTGCTGTTGTAACAAAAGTTGGTCTCTGGCTTTCATCCATGTTAGGAAACCAACCTTGTCTAGCTTCCACCTGGCCCCACTAGGAAGAAGAGGAGCACAAAGAGAAAATTCAAGGTTAGGAGGAATCAGAGGAAGCCTAGAGGAACTGAGACCTCTCCATTTATGTCATCATCATCCTGAACACTATCTCGTGCGTCTATGCTTCTGTTTATCCTGCATGCATCCAAGAACAAAGATTGAAGACAAAAGGGTGGCTAATGCAGGAATGCATGGTTTCGTTAATATTGTATTAAGCCAATCACATTAAAACTTTGATAAATTATTAGTGAGTTGCCCCAGGCAGTCACATACCTCCTAAAGCATGCAATAGAATAAAACTATGGGACATGGAAATATGGACCAACGATACATGGGTTGGTGATGACATGAGGTAGGTTCTTTTCAGTTTAAAACCCAACCACCCTAACCTAGTAATTAAGGTCAAAGTACTAAAACCAACAAAATCTACCTATTAGCCACCAACCCCTACCCACCATGGATTGTCAAAGTTGGCCAGCAGGGGCATGCAAATTTGACCTTAATTACATATGGCCATCCTAGAGTAAAAACTACAAATTAAGGCATAATGATATATATAATGTTTTTTTTTATATATATTTTAGAACTGATTAGAACCTTTTTGGAGCCCTAAATGCATTTGGTTACTACGATGAGTCTTTAAATGTATTAAAAGGGCATGCAATAAGAATTAAATTATGCAAAAAAGGACACTAATTACAGTTGTTTAGTGACACAACCTTTTTGCATAGAGAGAGAGAGAGAGAGAGAGAGAGGTGAACATGATGAGACCAGAGGGGTGAAACTCTAGGGGTCATGATCGTCTCCAATTCTCTAAAAGTGCAATTTGGCGCAATTCTAATACAAGATTTGAACACCTATCCCTAATGATGTGGACGGCTCAGATTCAAAGATAGAATGTCAGGAGTTCGGCTGCTGTCTTGAGGTGAACCTCTCCGGTTTTATCCGATCCATTTTCAAAGATACTGATGCTCCAATTTTCAATCGTTGGAAACACTCCTTTTTTTCTCAGGTGTATTCATCTCTTACTCTCTCTCTTGAGTCTTCAAATCACTAAAGGATCCTCACTGATTCTTCAGCGATTTGTATGGTTATCTGTCTCTCTCTCTTTCTCAAAAAGTTGAAGCTCCACTCGCTTTTCCCTACTTTTGAAATCGCTAAAATCGATCGAAGGCTCGCTGGCATCCAACATCTGGACATTCTTCTCTTTGAGGTAAAACCTACATTCTTCTTTTAGAACACTTTTGTCTATGATCTCTTAATGAATGTATTTTGGATTTTGACTTTGATTAAGCCACACAAACCATAACTACTAACACCGCTAGTCCTGCAAAAGAAAATAAAGATGACATGGAATTGTATGGTCATAATAGTAAACTCTATAATGAAACATTCCATTTCTTCAATGGACCTGTCGGATCATATCCCCTCTTAATAGAAAGAAAAGTTAGGCTTATGCTTAACTACAAGAAAAATGAAGTTGAGTCTGGTGCAATGGGCACAGATCTGAATTGCTTCTTCAGTCTTCAACCAAGCGAGTTCAGAAATAGGGTATAACCTCACAAGGGGGTGAGAAGCCTGTGACGATTTGAGAAAAGGAGGAAAAGAGATGAGAGCAAGAGATGGAACGAGATGAGAGTTTTGGGTGAGGATCCTTCTGCGTGAAAGAGAGAAAGGTGATTCAGATTTCTGAGAAAGATGAGTGGAGCTTCAGCGATTTGAGAAAAGAGGAGTGGAGGGATAAAAATCGTCTGCAATTCCTTATCTGTGCAATACCGTGCAATATCCCCTTCAGATGGTGACACGTGGATAAAGTGATTTGAACGGCTCAGATTAATCCTACATTGATCCAACTTCAACTCACTGGTTTGGAGTTAGATCAATATAGGATTAATCTGAGCCGGTCAAACCACTTTGTCTACGTGTCACCCTTCCAATGGGGTATTGTACAGAATTGTACAAGATTAGACTTGCAGACGATTTTTATCCGGAGTGGAGGTAGCTTCAGCGATTTGAAAATGAAAGAGATCACGGAAGAGGGGGTATCGGAGTAATTATGTGTTAATTGACCCTCTTTGAAAATGGATCGGGTTTTACCCAAGAGATCCACATCAGGACAGCAGCCGAACTCCTGGCATTCTTTTTGAAGTTGAACTGTCCACGTCATTAGGGACAGGTGTCCAAATCTTATACCAGAATTGCACTGATTTGCCTTTCAAAGATTTGGAGAGGATCACGATCCGAAACTCTAGAGAAGGAGGTCGATTATAATAAATATGTTGCACAATGACTAATCTATCACTCAGTGCACAAATGTACATATATTGTCAAAGAGGAGGAGCTTGATTTTGTTCAAGTTGGATAGAATGAGCAATTCAACTTTGCTCACCTGAAAACATTCACATAGGGTAACGTTTGTAAGGAAATTCTATCTATCCTTCATGTTGTGTTACAGTGTTGTAGTAACATAGGTTACCTTATCATGGGTGGTTATTTCATATGGGAGAAAAGCTCTATGTAAAGTGGTTAGAAGGGCACGGTAGTGTGGTGTATACTCAATTACAGTGTAATGTGATAAATATGTGAAGAATAGATGATAAAGACTATTGAACTTATCATCTACTTACGAGTAAGGAGGTCATGCTTCCTCGATAAAGCCACCCGTGTTACCTTTCCTTACGTTAATTCCCCTTTTTTCCCTTGTATAACCCCTATTTTTTCTCTCAATTTTTTCCTAACATCATAGGTAAGAAGGGTGTGTGGATGTATATACCAGTTTCGTATCAAAGCCTGGGAATGGACCCGAGAGTCGAGAGGTTGGAGGGATAATTAAGTTCTTTTAACGAGAAACAGCCACAAATCTTATCTAAGCTGAAGAGTCAAGAGAAACTTTTGGCCAAGTTTAGCAAACTATTCGAAAGGCTGAAACTGCTCAGCCAAACCAAGAAGGGGAAATAGGGGAGAGCTCCAGAGCCTCTATTCATGATATAGGGCTGCCCATGTCCCATTTGCATGGCTCATCCGTGCGCATGACTACATCATAGCAATCTTACATACCCAAGTTAGTTAAATTAGATTTTCCTCGTTACAATGGAGATGATGATACAATTAGTTAGATATGTCGGGTGGAACAATTCTTTGAGTTCCATCAAACGCCTGAGGAGGAGAGGGTTGCCTTAGCGTCATTTCACCTTGAAGGAGGTTGTGTGTATTGAAATATTTAAGTCAGGGGACAACGGTAAACGTGGGAATGGAAAAAGATTCTCTTCAACATCAATGATCCTCCAACGATTCATAAAGGGGGCGTTTGGTTCGAATTATCAATCGGATCAGATCCCAGGGATTCTGGATTCTGGATCTAACTCATATGAATGAGTTTCTTTGGAATCATTTCAACTCGGTAAAAAAACTGTTTGGTTACCCTTATTCTATCACTTGATTCTAAGTGGAAAACTGTTTGGTTACCCTGATTCTGTCACTTGATTCTAAGTGAAAACTGTTTGGTTATCCTAATTCTGGCCATTGATTCTGAGTGTAAAACTGTTTGGTTACCTTTGAGTCTTTGAACCCATGTTCTGTTGGAAAAAAAAAAATCCCACAAACAAAACCTAAAAATACAATTTGGTCCACACATGTACTTTATTTTTAATTTTTTTCCTTTTCTTTTTTATGGTAATATGTAAAAAAAAAAAAAAAAATG
>NW_024869600.1:1193-10213 GCF_013358625.1 Macadamia integrifolia | reverse complement strand
GGGGGGGGATGTACAACCCCGAAGGGCAAAGAAGAGAAACCAAAATCAAAGAAGGGGGAAGGGGGAGACAAGAGGGGGGAGGGGAGATCCCAGGAAGAGATGATGTGAATGTTCCGGGGGTTCCTAGATGGTTTTATAAATCATAATGTACCATTTTCTTATTATTCAAATGCACACATTAGGTCTAGTTTTCATTAAATTTATTTTATTTTGTTATAATTTGAAGTGTTCTGTAATAGGAATCTTAATGTTCGAAATCTTCAATATAAGAATTGAGGCGGTTTAGTTTTTCTTATGTTGAATCAGTTGAACCAACATATCAACAGTGATCATTTGATAATCCACTCACATAATAGTACTTAATAAATATAGAATAGAGGAAATATTTGATATATTAAAAAGAGTACAGGCAAAATACAAAATTGCATTCAATGGCCTCAGTATGATATAATTTGGTAATTTTACTGCAAATATTTTTTTGTTGAATCCATTAAGAGTATTAACTAATACTTCAAATATACAACACATCAATATAAGGAAATTTTAAGAGCATATTTAAAAATATTTTAGGTGGAAGGAAAATAACTTGACCATATCCATAGATAGGTTGAACAGTCTGATCTATGGTGAGGTTTTATATAGATAGTTGTAGTCCTTTTTTCTTCTTTAGCCAAAAAAAAAGGGAAAAAAGAGTAGTCCTCTTCTTTTTTTAAATTTCTTCCTTGTACAACATTTCCCACTATAGCCTATAGGTATTTGTGATTCCACTGAGAAACCATCCACTTCTGCTCTACATTAACATGTAAATTGATGGAGGTTCAGAACACTATGTTCAAAACCTTTTATAACAGAAAATATGATGGAAATATGCAATAAGTTTCCAATAAAAGAAAAATGTACAATAACATTAATATGACATCAAATAAGAGGATAATCCCCAAATTGGACAATTGAAGATAGAACCGCAAAGCTGCAACAGTATATTGGTATATGTGGTACACATTCAGGTGATGATCTCCTAAGCTAAGATATCCTCTCCATCCAAATTATCCACTTCTATTTAGATTATCTCTAATATATTTTCTCTCACAAAAACAATGTGATCAAAAGTGAAGAATTTTGGTGTTGAATATGACCAATACATGCAACAAGTACACAGTAATACTGCTAAATCAGTCAACGTATTGGGCAAAGAAATCCATGAGCAAAATTCATCAAATGACAACTGAAACCACCCTTGCATTTATGCGATATTTATATCAATTTTGTTTGCCATCCTTAAGAAATATAGAAAACCTGAAAATAACACCAAAAGCTTGCAACAGGAGAAGTGCACATAAAGGTCCTGCTTTTCCAACTCAATGGGATATAACAGATCAGTTATATGGAAAGGTAGCATCAGATGGATAAGTCCATTACCTTGAAAAATCCTCCCAACCAAAACCTACAAAAGAACATTAAAAGAAAAGCTGATTTTTTGAGAAAATGCAAGTATCATTGTGATATTATTGACATGATTGCATATGATCAAACCAAAAGAATAAAAAACAGACCTGCTAGACATTGTATGCAAAATAGCTACCAGTACTCACCTTCCCCCAAGGCTACGATGTAATGCTCTCAACAACCATGGTTTGGGCCTTCATGATTCTTCAAGCCAGCATCTCTGGAACCTACACAACAGACACTTAAAAAGCATTATTAATGTGGCATATCCTTGGTGTACTTGCACTCACTTGGAAGCTGAAATAAAAGTAACAGAAGGCATACTTGCTATACAATGTCTCAGTTCCCATGTATCAAGTTTCCACACATCCTCCTCAGTGATTGGTCTTTTATAGCCTAGTTGCATTAGGGGAGTCATCCAACCAAAAAATATCCCTACCAGAGGCCAGTGCATCATATCAGCATCAGTTGAGGTAAAGCAACATAATCATACTAATAATTATGAGGTGGTAACCAAATAGATGTAAAAAATTATTGAAAACTCATCATAAACATAGACATAATACAGTTCACTATCTTTCTTTAAATTTAGTTTGTCAAACTGCCTGCCCACCCAAGCCTTTCTTATCCACCGTCATATCACAGCCAATCCTGCATGCTGCCTGTGCCCCCTGGGTATAGAAAACATTCCTCACCTCTTCTTCTCCTGCCCTCTTTCTTCCTTCATCTGGAAAACTGTCATATCCAAATGTTGGCCCTCAAGAAGATCCATTCTCCCTTTTGATAGAGAGTGGAATTGGATTGACATGACATTCTCTGGATCCTCTATCTGTGATTCCATTGGTAAATTATCCTTTGCCACCACTATTAATCACCTTTGGATGGAACGTAACATTCATAGATGGACTTCCAAATCCCATTCTCCGGACAAGATTTGGAAAGCTATCTACTTGGATGTCATGTCCAAAGCTTCATTCTTTTAGGCCCATCCAGTCCCCACCACCCCAAGAAATTCCCACATCATTGCTTCATGGAACCTGTAGGTTGACTTCATCCCTCTCCCCTCTTGATAGCTTCTTGGGTTCCGGTTCCCAGACCCTCCCTCGCGACCCCTCCCTTTTTTTGTATTTTGTTGCCATTGTTGGTGATCACACTGTAATTGTTTTCTTCTAGTTTGCTTTCTTTGTAGGCTTCGGCCTTTGTTTTCTTTGTTGACCTTGGCCTCCCCCCCCCCTCTCCGCCCCTTGTATATTCTTTCTCTCTTGATAATGAATTATTTATTCATCCAAAAAAAATACATTTCACTATCAATAGGTCACCTAACTGAATCACCATAACGATCCGAATTATTTGGACCAATTAGGATAGGTACATAAAGAAATGCAAACTGCTACAGGATTCAATAGTTATGATCAAACAAGTAAACAAGCTTTCAGTGCATAAATCACTTGGTGGAATTCCCCCCCCCCCCTTCTTTTAATGCATTTATTAATTCACCCAAAAAAAATGTGTGCATTAAACACCTTGGAAGTTGAAAGTGCATGACATTTTTTTCTTATGACTGGTAGACCATCATCTCAGCTTAGCTCATAGGAGTTTATATTTTCTGACTTTGTAGCTTATAGACAATGATAAATATCTTTTTCAAAAAAGGGAATGGTCAACACTAAATCTTCAAGACTTGATTTTTGAAATGCAGAAACTAAGTCACAAGTACTTCCTGGAAAAGATATTGACATGCCTCTCAGGACAATTATGTTCCTCTCCAGGAAGCTCTTCATATTCAGTGTCATCAACTGTCACTGTCTGAATAAGGATATAACCCAGATAGGGCTCCAAATCAGGAACATAAAACAGCAAGAAGATTCCAAAATTGATCTGCATACAAAGAACGAGCACAAGATTATTGGACAACTCATGTTTCATTATGAAAATACAGATAAAACTAACCACTTAAAACGTCAAATGAGATAGGTGCATTGTGGTTGCTGTGTCTCCTTCAGAGTTGGCTTAGCTCAGCCATATCCCTCTTATTATAAATTTTGAATAATTTAGCAACCTTTATGTGAGTCTAGGCACTGTATAAAGCACCAAAGACCAAGTAAAAGCATGGAAGCACAATCAGATTCACAGAATTATAAAAGGCAGGCATGAGATACAAAAGATTCAAATAATCAAAAAGAATATAAAAGAACAAACCTGGCATAAAAACTGACTGCAGTATAAATACAACACAGATCTGCATCGGATGGAAAAAAAAAAAATATATATATATATATATATATATAAGCATGAGCAGATTCCTATGGCCCCATTTGTTTGATTGACAAAAAGGGGTGGGAAAAGAAAAGTCGTGGAACCCACATGTTATGGAGTCAAGGGACAACAAAGGCAAGGCAATGAAGGGTAGTAAAGGATGGGGCGGAATAATAAAATAATAATATATAATCCATATCCCACCTTTCCCACAAAATCCTACACAGTAGGACTTTTAAATAAGGAGGGTGAGATTATTCCCTTGCCACATAAGCCAACAAAGCATTGAAATTCACTCTAACACTTAATGCATGTTGTCTGTTGTTTTACTACCACATAAAAAAACGACAATTTTGGTTTTTGGAATTTTATGGAAAACTTTCAAAGTATCCCACTCCTTTATTCCCACCCCACTTTTTCCATCAAACAAACAAGGCTATAAGTTCTTCATAGTGATAAGTACTCACAGCAAGTATACAGCCACCCCAAAAAACAAGGAAACACTCCACAGTATACTTACCATTGAGGCCCAATCAATTACTATTACACATAAGAAATCCATTACATTACTGACAATAATACAATTAGATCCGCTCTTCATAGACAAACTTGGGATATGCAATCACGGCAGGAAGAGGCAATTGTCATTTGAAAGGAAACATCCCCACCTCAGAAGGGCGCCCCCCTTATTTTAGTAGGCTCCCGCCTTCTTCTGGTACAAAGTTCTTTCTCCAAATGTCCCAAGAATGAATGCTGCATGGACATCTTTAATTGTTTGTTCAGCAAGATTCCACATGTCAAAAAACCTAAACCCATGATTTCACCTTGAATAAAATGTTTGTGTATTCATATATGAGGCTACACATTAATAACCTGCGCCCTTCTTCTCCGCTTCTCTTCCCATCGCTTGTTGAAAACCTAATCGAGGGAGATTGCAGTGGCGGGAGGGTGATTGCAGCGCGCAGGAGGGCAACATCTCCCTTATTCTTCTCCTCAGTTCGGACAGTGACTCTATTCTTCTCTGTAAGTATTTTCTGAGTGAAATGGATGCATAACTCTCTCTCTTTCTCTCTTTAATTTTTTTTTTCCCCATCACTGTTAAACAAAGCAATCAAGTCGGGGATTAGGGACAGGTTGACAATGCATTCCAATGAGCTGAAAAATGGGGTGCTTGCAATGTTTTCTCCCATCATTTCGATGAGCTGAAATGGGTCATGGTTTGGTATGAATCTGTGTATGGAGTATGGACAATTACAGGATACATTAGAATGATAGAACAGTTACAAGATACAGTACCAATCATTAATCTAATTTGATCCTCTTTGATAGAAATATATTACTAACAAATTTAGTTTTAGTTTGCTTTACTTCCATTATCAGTTAATTAAGATGACAACAACCGAAGGGAACAACACTATTGGGTGTCCTAGTGGAAGTACATTAGGCAGGGAGATCTTATGTTTGATGCTCATAGTGTGCGAACAACGTTGTTTGTTAAGAATAAGGTTATAGCATTGAAAGGGCAGGATACCATACTTTTTGAATGTAAATCTAGAAGAACGAGAAAAGATTTCAAATTGGAAAGCTAGATTGGGTTTAAGTGTTCATGAAAGCATGGAAGATTAGAATTTATTTGTAAACAACCAGTTTTAGTTCATTACTAATACGTAAATGAGCCCGTATTTTTGCTCCCAAATTTGTATAGAACAACCGTATTAAACACGTACTGTATCATTGCCATACGTGTTTTATTGTGGGGGTTTTTTGAAAAGTGTTATTGCTGCATAGTCTGTTTAATTGCCGTACGTATGCATTCCTGAACTTATTAACTATGAAGATCCCTACCTCACTACCATATGATAAATATAAAGCAGGTTGTTTTGTCAAGCATAGTGGAAGGGCTATTCCTCTGCTCCGTTAAATTTATTTGACTAGTTGAGTTATTTTGTAGGGTGCGTTGAATAAAAAACTTGGTCATTCAATAGTGTGGTCAAACTGTCAAATTTTAGGAGATTAGATTTGGTATGATCTCTGTTTCAATTTTGGATTGATTTCAAATAGTCAGTAAATAGATTGTTGGTCAAGAAATTGGAATTGTTTTGGTTGCATCAATTTGAAATATTTCAAGAATAAGAAATACATTTGGTAGTTCAGTTTCTGACAATAAGTGGTGGTGGGGGCAGAGGTGCGGCTTGAAAAGGGTGGTAGCTATGGTAGTGGCTGTGGCATAGTTAGTAATATGCAAATTATACATGTATAATTTATGTATAATTTGCGTTCCCCTTTTTTTGGCCAAATAATACACATTTTTACATATAATTCCAAAGAGTCAGAACAGAACATGGATTACCCTTATTAAACACATATTACACTTAGATTTTTATGTTTGATAAAAGTAATAAACCCAAAATAACAAATACCTGTTGCGGCTTCAATTACCCAAAACTGCCCCCTTCTTTGGCAAGAATTTCTCCATCCTCTGCCACTGCAATCTTTCTTCCCTTTGAGTGACAAGCCTTTGTAACCCTTCTTCCCTCAAGTGACCAAGCTTCTACAATTGATGGGTCTCTTCGCTAATCAATCTATAAACTTCCTCCCTTTGGCAATGGACCGCTCTCCATATGATATTTGCAAGTTTGAGTTTTGAATGTGTTCAATGCTTCTCTGGATTCGTACTTGAAAGTTTTATTTGATTATTTAGCCATATAAATGCAACTTAGCTATTTATTTGTCTGTGAGAACTGAGGAGTAATGGTGTTGTTGACTGTTTTTATTATCATTATTATTGTTGTTGTTTTTTTGCTACATTTGGTAGCACACATTTCTATCACTAGGGTTATCATAATGGAGATTAACTGAGTAGCTGTAGAAGAATTTTTATCTGAATTGTTTCCGTTACAAATGAAATTAACCAGTAGTGGGTATTTGGATATCTAATCAAAGAAGAAAAAAATGAGACTGAAGTTGAATAGGGGAAAAAAGGGAGAATAATAGAAATACCTGATCCATTCCATTGGGGAGGGGTTGAGTCTGATTGAGACCGGTATTCAGCCATTGTATTGTGTTTATTTCAGTTGTGAGGCTGTTTTGATAAAATCATATTCTACATGCTATTATTGTGTTTATTAGGTGATGTACATGTTCCTTGCATAGTGAATATATGCCCATATTTTTGCTTATATTGCAGCTGTATTAAACACATACCATATCATTGCCGTACAAATTTTATTGCTTCCGTTTTTTGAGAAGTATTATTGCCATCTAGTCCTTTTAATTGCCGTACATTTATTACCATTCCTGAACTGAATAACTACGAGCTTACCTTTTCCTACTTTACTTTAGTGACTAGGTCAACTGTGGCTAAGCTCTCTTAAACTTACGTGTCCCCTGGGTATGAATCTTGAACTGGAACAGAGAGGAGATGATGCAGGAAAGCCTTTCGGATGGGCAAAGGCAGGGCTGTATTTAGCCCTAAGGTTGGGTTTATTCAAGCCATCGAACCAGCCTGTTTCAAGCCTGGCTATTTCTGCCAAGAGTGCATATCGAGCCAGAAGGGAGTTTTGGGATATTGAGCTCATATTCTGTCCTGATCGACCAGCATTATTTGGGAAAAAATAATAGTCATTGCCAGCTGGTTTTTAGGAGAATATTTCCAGATTTATTTGGAGATATCGTCCAGCTCTAAAGGAGAATGTTTTTCTAGAATCCCAATGAGCCCATGGCCTGGTGTATGGAGACATATTTGAAGGCCCATATACTTGTGCGTGGAGGTTTCTTTCCAAGGCATATTGAGCTGTCAAGTTGATATGGTTTAGGAGAGATTTTAGTATTTTATTCAGTTACCTAATTTAGAAGGAAATTCAGGATTCAGTTTTTGTTCCTTGTGTGCGGGTTTGTTGATTTTTTTTTTTTTTTATTAATTATATTGCTTATGTAATTAGGACTCTTTATTTAGATTGGATTTACATTGGAATGTTTCTAGAAGATTTTAGGTTGTAAATGATTGATTATAAATAAGGAGGGGGATGATATTCAGCCATGATGGATTTTGAATAAAGAAGAAAAGCTTGTGCTTTGTGTGCTGTGAGAGAGTTTGGTGAGATGTCATTGTTGAGAGACCAAACAAATGGTGAGAGGCCATGGTTGACAGACCTGGGTCTGAGAGAGACTACCCTATCCCCTTTCCCTATTACCTATCTTCTTCTTCCCCTTCTCTATTTCTGTTGAAGACTGTTCAAGGAAGTGATTTAATTGCTGGACATCAGTGTATCGATCCTCCTGTAGAGTTGGTTCTTAGCTGAACTAGCTCCTACATTAAGAGAAGAGGCAGAGAATAGAGGACCCTCTAACACCAACCCACTTCTGTGGCACTGTTTTGCATTTCTGCAAACAATAACGTATGTGTTCTAATTTTTGGGTTTTTTTCTTTCTCCTGTTGATCGATTGGGTTTGGTTTGATGCCCAACGTAATTGTTGGGTTTGCTATTATGAATGTTTCTCATCAGATTTGAAGCCGTAGGATGGACTTAGTTTCAATATCTTATATCTTATATTGGAATTTTAGTAGTTATGAGGGATATTTAAGCGACTCCTATTCAGATTTGTTGTAAGAGTGGGGTTTTCTATTTCTGTAGATCAGTGCTATTGCAGACCTTTTATAGAAAACAATATTTTCGTTTGAATCTTCTTTGAATCTACGACCTAGCTTGTTTGAACTTACTTAAAGGAGGATTTATCATTTCTGGTCATTGTTGAAATTTTGGGTTTGCTTGGTTTTGCTTAATTTATGCATGGAATCATAAAAACATATATTGTTAATGGGTGAAGACGATAAACTTAAGTAAAAATACGTTCCAAACTGTGCTGATTTCTCCCTATTTGCTGTTTCACCTTTCAAAACTTCTTAAAATTTTGTCCCTCTTGCTATTCTTTTTCCTCATCTTTCTGTTTATATGCAAAATAATTCTTTCGCTTATTTCCTTTTGCGCTAAAACCCAAAATTTCTCAAGCTTATGATTTCTTAGGGTGCAATAACAAAATCTTGGTCTCTCTGCTGATTTTGTTAGTGGAGGCCTCAATGAATATGTATTTAATTCTCTGAGACTTATGGTTTTGTCCAACTCTTTACTTTAACTCCTCTTTCGGTGCATGACATTGGAGGCACTAATATCTCTAGTTCTCACATTCTCTCTGATATGCATCAAAGTATGATTTTGCTCAACGTTTTGATTTTAGCTTGTTTTTGTTTGATGGTTGGTTTAATAGTTTTCACTTGATAAATTTTTCAACTTGAGCATTCTGGTTATCATTTTCTTTTT
>NW_024869600.1:0-1173 GCF_013358625.1 Macadamia integrifolia | reverse complement strand
TGGGGGAGATTCATTGATTCCGATCCCCAAGCTAGTTTTGTTTCTTAATTTCCAGAATTTGGCATCTAGGAGATAAGTGGGTTGGTTTTACTTACAGCCAGCAGTAGAAACTGCGGTTTCTTAGTCCAGAAACAGCTGTAGCTTTATCTGCCATGTTGCATGTTACTTTGCACCCAAATTTGGTGCAATACAACTATTTTCTTTATTAATCACTGTTCACTGAACTGATTTCGTTATATTTTTTTACTTCTTTTATTCCTTTGCAATTTTTTTTTACATTTTACAACTCTTGCACTTGGTAACTCTGTGTTAATGGGTCGTATATTAAAGTCCCCCCATATCCGTAACTGCTGCTGCTGCTGCAAATTATATCTTATTCTCCCACTTAAACCCATTTCTATTGTCCTTATTACATTCCCTCCTGCCTTACCATCTGATTCCCTTATTCACATTCACCATCCTAAAATCTTCCAACCACAAACTCTGTTCAAACTAACATCCTTACGTCAAAAGATTATCGTACGTAAGCTGGTTCAGTTACTAGAAGTCCAAACTAGTTCAGAATTACACCCCTCCGAAACACCCCGCTCTCACCTTCAAACAAAAATTTCAGAATTTAACTCTAGGATCTATTGAGTCGTGTAATTTGCAAATTTTATCTTAACTGTTGGATATATGTGTCCATCAAACCCAATTTAAAGTGTTTTAAATTGATTTGCATTATCATTTTATGTTCGATTGGTTGTCCCAAGGTTAGAAATTCAAGTGTTTGCAATTAGGGACAAAATTGGGCATTCTATTCATAGGGTTGTCACCATGTATACTTTTGGAATGTGATTCTGATATATAAATGTGAATATTCATGTTGTATGTGTATCGAACTTGATCATCTTGAGAATCTTGCATAGGATTTTGTCAATTATTTAAGCAACAAAATTCTTTTCGGTAGTTGTTTTGATCCCCGCGCATGTGAGGTCCTTAATGTTGCAGTTGGATTTTTTGTGTTTTGTTGTGTACCAAAGGTTGATGCCTTCACTAGATAAATATCTGTGTTGGATTCACAATAATCTATGAATGAAAGAGATGTTCAAAATGAGATTCACTTTCTGAATAGGGTGGAATATCTTGAGAGAATAATCTAAGATGGAATTTCAAAAAAAAAAAAAAAAAAAA
>NW_024869599.1:0-10262 GCF_013358625.1 Macadamia integrifolia | reverse complement strand
CAAAACTTTTTTTTTTCTTTTGATTTTTTAAATTTTTTTGATTTTTTTTTTTTTTGGCTTTTTGGGAGCTTACCGGCAGGGATCCAGGGTTGCTCAGGTTAATTCCTGAGGTACTGCTACAGGGCGAAACTTGTCTTTATCATACTGTGAGGCATGGCAACCTCCACCGATACAACTATTATTGAAAGTTGTTCTTCTCAGGAATTCAATAAAAGAAAAGGAAAAACAAAACAAAGCAAACAAAGTACTCCGATTTACCAAAAGAAAGTGAAAAATAACATGGAACTATCTCCCCGGCAACGGCGCCAAAAACTTGTTTGAGATTTTAAATGTAACCGCAAGCGTATGGATCAGTGTAGCTACGGGTGGAACAAAAGGAGAGCAGCCACTTTATTCTTTTACTTCTTTTAATAATGCAAAAGTGAACCGATTAATGGTTGTGATCTAATTCTAATTATTGTCCTAAACGTATGTATCTAAAATAACGTCCTAAGCATTCGTCATCTAAGAATTTAATGGCGCAAGCCAAGCAATTAAAATTAAATAAATAAATAACTAAAAATAAACAACCCACGTAATTTAAAAAAAATAAAGGAAAAAAATGCTGAAATAAAAATAAAGTAAAAGAAAGGGGATAAAGCTAGAGAGAGACTCACAAGTAGGTTTCTCTACTTAGCCCGAGGGATGCATCATAGTATGAGCTTCCCTACTTGACCAGAGAGTCACTCTTACAAGGGTTACTCTACTTGGCTTTAGGGAAAGGGAGACAATTAAAATAAAAACAATAAATTGATGGTTCTATGGCTAGGAGGGACAAAGCCAACACATACACTAGCCATGAACCTTGGGGGAAAGGGATAGCAATAATGTAACGACTGAAATTAAAATCCTAAATTAAGAAAGAAAGGGTAGTCAGAAGAGGGAATGAGAGGGGGAGAGAAGACTACTGAAGGAGCCTACTTACTTGAATCAATGCTTGAACTTGAAAAAAAATTGCTCCACGGCTCGTGATCTTGTCACCTAGATCTAAGCCTAGAACTATAACTTAAAAAATTACAACTCAATTGCATAAATCATAAACATAAAAAGGCTGAATAAAAATAAAAGAGTGCTTGCATTAATTGACATTAAAAAAAAACTATTACAAAAGTTATTAAAGCAAAAATAGAGAAGAACTAGAACTAAAGAGAAAGCAAGAGAAAGAGAGAGCAACTAAAAAAAACTAGAAGAAGAATGAATTGTCTCTCCTCCTTTTACATGAGTTGTATTTATAGGGAATGGAGAGGTAGGGTAACAATTTTCTCTTTCCTAAAAGAGAGAAACCCACAATTGATTGTGAGATCTTTTGAGACCAAAAGTGCTAAGGTGGAGGAGAGAGAAGAGAGAAATAAATTTCCTATAATTTTTTTTCTTATTTTCTTTCCTTTTTTTTTTTCTAATTTATTTTTCTTCTTTTTCTCTCTCCTAGGGACGATTTTTTTCCTTCTTGCTTTATGTGATTTGGACAATCTTTTGGTGGATGATGATGTGGAGGAGAGAAGATTTGGACAATCTTTGTTTCTCCCCTTTTTTTCTCTTTCCTTTTTTT
The DNA here is from genome assembly GCF_013358625.1 of Macadamia integrifolia. NCBI lineage: Eukaryota > Viridiplantae > Streptophyta > Magnoliopsida > Proteales > Proteaceae > Macadamia > Macadamia integrifolia. The sequence continues at coordinate 8,674 of NW_024869599.1, read as the reverse complement.
TTTTCTTCTCTTCTTGCTTCCACGATTTTCCTTGCTTCTAATTTGATGTGGAAATCCCCTCCATGCCCTTAGTGCTTTAAGTGAGTGAAAAGCAGGAAATCTTCAACAAAATCTTCTAAAAAAAACAACCATAAGATTCGAACTTGAGACCTCTTGGTGAGCAAGAGAATTTTGTACACCATAGCTCACCAACTACGCTAGGTAGTTGTTGTTACCAAAAAAAAATTTTTAATCACTTAATGATGTGGTCCATCGATCCTTGTTGGCATTTGGAGTATTCCTTGTACCTCTGGGACAATTGCAAACGGGCTGGTTCTGCATCTCGGTTCAATTCTGATCCATTATTCTTTTTCTGACCCGAAAAGAATAATCATTTGTACGGGTGACCAAACGAATGTGTACTTTTAATTGAACACGTCCATCTTGCTTAGAATTTCGTCCTCTTCGTAACCATGAAAGGAAAGAGGACCTCTTTACGTGTAAAATTGAAGATATAGCGCCCGATAGTCCTTAAGGCCTTGAAAATAGAAAACCTGCAAAAAGAGAGTAAAACCCAAGGTAGCTCCATTCTAAATATGTAAAATGCATGTTTTACTACCCTAGATTTCACACATAAATGTGTTCATCAGCCTTCTTTGAGTAAGATTTTGCGTAGAAAAAATTCTCCTTAGTCCCCCACCCCCTCTTAAGGTTCTTCTAGTCTTCGTGGAGATCTTCGTAAGAACCAAGACGTTCTTCGGATCTTCGAAGTGTTCTTCTGGCCTTTGAAGTTCCTCAATCCCTAGGATTAACCTATCCCTAACAAAAGCTCTATCGGAGTACCACCTCAGCCTAACCCCTCCCATAGCCTATTCCTAGTGAAAGCTCTATCGAATTGACACCTCATCAAAAATTTGAAAGTAACCCCTCCCTAGCGGAATCTCTGTCAAATAGATACCCCAGCCTAAGACCCAAAAGTAACCTATCCTAGTTAGAACTCTACCCAAATATCACCACAGTCAATGTCTCTCGAGAAAGGAAGTTGTGAGGTCAAGAGCATCTTCCCCTGAGTCATAAGAATCCAAAAAACAGCTTGTGCTGACACTAATCAAGGTCCCAGCCCTCTTGACCCGAAACAGGGGTCAAGCACAGGTATAATTTCTTACCCAAATCCACATAATGTAGACTTTATATTGACCTTGTTTTACTGTATATAATCATTTAAATTCAGTCAATGTACATATGTGTGATAACTTAGCCATACATGTGGAATAGGAATAATTATGGAAAATATTCGTTCTGAAGCATCTAGTAGGAAGACCAGTTGAATCGGGTAGATTGGGTGCCTAACACCTTCCCAATTCTACAACCTAACACTTACCCTAAATCTCTGGACTAGACCAACTTTCGGGCCCTTTTCTCAGGAATCGGGCACACCCCCGGGTCCTAGGCCCATAATACTAGGTGGTGACTCCAAACCTATTTTACATGATCTCGATCCCCGTATTGGGCCATCATCAAATCCCTGTCTCAATGATTAACTTTACACTCTTACGAAATAGGCCTCCACGTATCTCCAAGTAGCAATACAGAAATGCCGGGCCTGTAGGGTAAGCACACACGACACACCCCTCCCTCATAAAAAAGAAAGAGAGGAGGGAGGACAGAATTAATGTGAATCCTTTTCCCCTATAAAAAAAGGGGAAGAGAGACCATATCATTTTTTTTCGGCCGCTACCCTCACACCGATCAAAAGCCATTTTTTCGTTAAGATAAATCAGTTCCTAAACTTAACAAAAAAATAACCTCTATGCCATTGAATCGAGACAAGGTTTTATGAAAAATGAACATGCCCGTGAGAAAGCCTCTTCCAACAATCGACTCCCAGATCTACAATCAAAATCAAATAGGATGTGTCAAGGGGAGGGATCCTGCAAGGACCAAAGTTGGATCTGCGGCAAAGCAGAGGTTCTGGAGATATGGCGGCTTATGTTGTGTCATCTTTTATGGATTCCCATTGCTATCTGGTTGCTCTATAGCTATCATTATCAAACAACCCACTCCCACTTATTCTTTGATATGCCATATAGTAGTCCTTTTTCCACATTGGATCCTTTCTAATCGTTGTTGTCCTTCTCTCTTATGTAGTTGACGTGGCTGTCATTTTTAGGTCTGTTGAAGTGTCTATTATAGAATCCACATCTTCATTGTCTTCTTCTATTGTTGCTTTGTCATTCCTTGATTTGCTTATGATCCTCACCTGATCTAACATCATAAGAGCTATACAAATTGTATCATTTCCATCCTCATCAAAAAGGACCTTGTCCTCAAGGTCCAACGTAGGAAACTAAGATTGGTAAGAGGAGCTGCTATAGAAGCATAATGATGAATAAATCTACTATATTACCCAATAAGTCTCAAGAACCCCCTCAATTGTTTGAGATTCTGATGTTTTATTGATTCAACCATTGGTTGGATATTGTTAGAGCCAGGTTGAACTCCAAATTTTGAAACCACATGCCCTCGGTACTCGAAGTTCTTTTGAAAAAACAAAGACTTAGAAAGCTTGGCAAATAACTAATTCATGATTGAATGAAATGTAGATGGGATATTTTTTAATCCAAAGGTGTGACACCCAAGAATATGGCAAGTACCAGACCCGCCTGGGAAATTGGTGAAGTGTCCCCACTAAGAATACGAAAAGTACCAGAGGGTTTGGGAGATCGGTGATGGTGTGCTAACTTTAGTCCTACATCACCTAGGGAGAGATTACTGAGCTAGTTAATAATTTCTAGCCTCTTTAACATGGCACAACGCATTTTAAAACCTTGAGGCCCATGGGCCAAAGAGGACAATATTGTGCAAGGTTAATGGGGACGGGGTCTTATAATTGGTATCAGAGTAGACCCCAATAGTGTGTGGGGCCACAACAGGGACGCTACGCCGAAAGGGAGGAAGTTGTGACACCTAAGAATACGGTAAGTATTGGACCCGCTTGGGAGATCAATGAGGTGTCCCCACCAAGAATACGACGAGTACCAGTGGGTTTGGGAGATCGGTGAGGGTGTGCAAACTTTAGTCCCACATCACCTAGGGAGAGATTACTGGGCTAGTTGATAACCTCTAGCCTCCTTAACGTGGCAAAACACGTTTTAAACCCTTGATGCCCATAGGCCAAAGAGGATAATATTATGTAAGGTTACTAGGGTTGAGATGTTACAAAAGGGTATTACCACAAACTTATAGTGGACTTCATGGGTTTGAAATGCTGTCTTGCAAATGTCATCTTCATGAGCCTTGATTTGGTGATAACCTAATCTGAGATCCAACTTTGAAAATATGCAATCTCCATGTATTTCATTTAAAAGTTCTTCTATAGTGGGTATTGGGAACCCATCTTTTAGGCTGATGGCTTTTAGTGCTCTGTAGTCTACGCAAAAACACCCAGTTCCGTCTTTCTTCTTTACAAATAAGACCAGGGAAGATAATGGGCTTGTGCTAGTCCTAATGATCCCTTGTTTCAATAATTCCACGACCAGGTTTTCAATGTCATTTTTTATGAAAATGAGATTACTTATAAGGCCTAACATTAACAAGCTTTGAATCAAGAAAATGATATATATGATGGTCAAATTCCCTTTGTGGAGGCAACTATTGTGGAAGATCAAAAACTAATTTGAAATCGCACAATAGTGACTACACTTTAAGAGGGGCAGTGGAACATGGAGGCTATTCCTTCATGATAAGATAAACTCTATAATTGCTTCCTCTGTAAGGGAGCACTTTAACTACCTCCCACTCAAAATCCATTGTGAGCAGTTTGTAATTAGTGAATACTTGACCCAAAAGTCCAAGCCACTGGATTCCAAGGACTATTTATGCCCCCTCTAATCGTAACAAAAACAAATCAAAAGTAAAAATATGGCCCTGCATAGACAAAGAGACTGACCTGCACTATTGTATGCACAACAAGAATTCCCACTACCCAAATAGACTTTGAATCATCTGTAGGGAAATATGAGCAATCCCAATCACATTCCAACCCTTTCTTGAATGAAGTTATGAGTGCTACCACTGTGTATCAAAACCTGGATCTGGTGTTCTTGATATTATCCCTTCAAACGAATAGTTCTTGGATTTATTTTCCTCGCGAAAGCATGCATACTAATTTCATATAATGCAGAATCTATAAGGGTCCCATCATCATTTGTGAAAAAGTCATTTGTATCACAATCTTCATCACTCTACTAGTAACATGAACTCATTTTGCACTTATGCCCTGACATGAATTTATCATCACAATAATAGCAAAGCCCTTTTTCTTTCTTGGTCTTGAGCTCTACTGGAGATAACTTCCTCATGGGTAGATAAGTTTTAGTAATAGGCAGTGGTAAAGGTTTTGTAACTGGTGGTGGTCCCGAAAGATTAATGGAATTGGAAGATTGCAAAGGCTTCCAAGAATTCTTGAGATCAATATGTAGCCTTGCCAGAGCCATTACTTGTAATAAAGATGTTGGTTGAGCAATTAATAGCTCTCGTTTCAATTCAAGTTTCAATCCAGAAGTGAAAAAATCTGATGATAAATGGCTCAGGTAGACCACTTACCTTATAAGACATATTCTCAAATTATTCTCGATAAGCTATAACAGTGGAGGTTTGCTGCAATTTGGCGAGGGCTCCCTTGTGATCCTTAAACAGAGAATGCCCACATCTCAAAGATTCAACCTTTAAAAACCCTTTCCACCTACTGGATTGCATCCATCGAAACCAATTAAGACCAGATCCCTCCAAGTAAAACAAAGCCATCACCAATTGTTGATCTTTTTTTTTTTTTTTTTTTAATTGAATTAATTAAAAAAACCAGACCAAAAAATACATCAAAAGAAAACCCCACCTTCGGTATTGCCATCAGCAGGGGAACAAGCAGTGCCCTAACAAAACCAGAAAACAGCACTGCTTTAACCAATTGTTGATCTTCTGGAGAAGAATGGAAATCAAAGAATTGTTCGATCTTGAATATCCATTCAAGGTAGCTCTAACCGCATGATTCTTGAGATAAAAAGATGAGGTGAGGACTGTTGCAAAGCACCTTCTTGGGGCAGCAAAGAATCACGAGCAGTAGATGGAGAATGACTAGCCAATGCTTCAATCATGACATCCATGTCCAACATGAATGTTTGCAATTGTTGAATCGATTGAGCAAGCTTATCCAGTTTTTCTTCAGTGTCTTTCTTGTACCTGTCATCTAACTTATTTGATCTTGTACCATCAGCCATTGTTGCTCTGAAAATAGAATAAGGAAATGTAAGCACCAATGATAAGATGATGATTTGCAGGAACAGGGAAAGCTAACTATTCCTAACTGTTCAACTGAATTGGTTATTTTTACGAACAAGTTGTTATCCGGTTGCTTCCCCAGCCGTCATTGTCAAACATAACCCACTCCCACTTATTCTTTACTATGCCATACAGTAGTCCTTTGTCCACATTGGATCCTTTCTAATCCTTGCCATCCTTCTCTCTTGTATAGTTGACATGGCTTTCATTGTTGGGTCTGTTGAAGCCTCTATTACAGAGTCCAAATCATCAATATCTTCTTCTATTGCTGCTATGTCATTCCTTGATTTGCTTATGATCTTCACCTGGTCTAACATCACAGGAGCTGTACAAATTGTATCAGTGAGTACCTTTCTTCCAGTGGTTATCACCTCGAAGAAACACTGCAGTCATTGGCACCGCCAAAGAACGAGAGAGTTTCACTGGTGCTCCTTTTCACTAGCAGAAGTAACAAGAAGATAGAAGGGGATAACCTGCCAAAGCATACAGTTATCCGTAAAAGGAATGAATAGCTGAAATGAACTACTACCAAATCAACAGTTCAGATTAAATATTGTGCTTATAAGTTCACAGTGCTCTAGCACTACTACCGTTCATCCAAAACTTTTTACATCAGGGTGAAAAGAATAATAATAATAATAATAATTAATGTGACTAAGCATGGAGTAAGCTGTTGGCTCAGAACCCTTGCCCTTTAATTTTATTGGACATCCGGCGCAATAACTGGAACGGCATTCCAGAGGATAAGGAGCTGCTAATCTCCTTTTTCTCAGGAAGTACACACGTTCCAAATGAAACAGACCGCCAGTTTCGGACTACCCTAAAGCCAAGCACAACCAATTCCATAGTAACTAAGAAAGCCCCCTTTTTCACGGCATCCTTTCAGGCGCTTCCCAAATTGAGTTATACCACCAGCGTAGCCCACGGGCCAAGTTCTTTAAAGAGCTCCAAGGGAAATTTTTTTGTTCATTGAAGAACTATAACGTTTACCATGCAGAGACGCAGAATAATTAGAACCTTCTTCATCAAGGTGCTCTCTCTCTCTCTCTCTCTCTCTCTCTCTCTCTCATGGCAGCTGGTTGAGTATAGAAAAGTTGAAACTATATAAGAATGAAAGTGAAATCATGAATGAACAGTCATACAAAATTGCTGTTAAACACTTAGGGCTGGTTTGCTTTTGTTTCTATGTCTAGAAACAGCAGAAATGGTTTTTTCCATTTCTGTGCTAAGAAACGCTTTTTTGAATTGCAAAACCGTGTTTAATTTTTCTGTTTCTGGAAACGTTTTCAACAATGTGATAGGGGGGTGCTCTCTTTATTTCTCTGCATTTCATTTATGTGTTTGTTGTCTACTTCATGCATATCCATAGGAGGAAGAACATAGAGGACTTTGGGATTGTTTCTGGTGATGAATTGTGTGAACCCATTTTAGGAAATTTTGAAAAGAATGATCTTGAAGGTTATTGTCATAAAAAGAAGAATACCCATTCCCTTCTCTCCTATTTTTCTCCTGATTTTAGAATTAGTTTCAGAATAAAACTATTCGAGATGCCCTTAGATGGTGCATTACCTTGCAGAGATGTTAAGCAAAAAGAGATCCGAAGCTAGCACAGAGAGATCTCTATTGAATTGAATGAACAAGCCGATTTCTTGGAGGGTGTGATAACCAATGCAGATGAGTTGTAGGTATGCCAACGCTTAGTCGGGTTCAAGGCATGAGTGAAGGCACAATGTTGTAGGTATGAAGCTCACGAGTGAAGGCACGAGGTTGGAGTTGCAAGTATGCTATGTAGAGATGAGCTTCAGAAAGATGAAGGAAATTTAGAACTGTGAGCTTTGCACAATCAGGTTGAAGCCATCACTTTTGGGTAGCGAAGTTTCAACAATGGGTTGGGGTTGGGGTTGAGTGAAGTATGGGGTTTTTCGATGGGCCGTGACTGAAGTCGAAGATCGTGACTGTTGAGAAGGAACGAAGATCGATCTGAAGTCGACGGCCGTGACTGAAGTCGACCGTCGACGGCCGTGATCTGAAGTCGACGGCCGTGACTTTGGGAACCAGATTGAAGAGGATCGAAGATCGAGAATCGAAATTACACAGTAGAAATCTCAAATCGATCTGAAGTCGACGGCCGTGACTGTTGAGAAGGAACGAACCCTGCCTGAAAACGAAGTGAAACGGTTGCTGGTTGCGGTTTTTATTTAAAGATGAAGAAGACGAATGAGAGGATTCTCAGGAGCTTCGATTAGACGGACTTGAAGGAAGCTGTGTGGGCGTCTGAAGCAGATCTGCGACCAGATCTGCGAAACGATAGATTTTCCTCCGGCGGACCAGATCTGATCGGCTCCGGATGGGCTTAAATGGTTTTGGACGCATTTCAGGTCTGAGATTCTCCAAACCTTCACGGTCTTGTCCATTGTAGCAGAGTAGAAGAGAGACAGAGGTTACAAAGAGCCGTGATCTGCTCTGCTCTGCTCGGACCTGCTCGGCGGGAGGAAAAGATACAAGAAACGACTTTCTATACTCGGAGAAATCTCCCTCACCCTTCGGACGCCGTGAGAACTTCAGATCTGATCGGATCTGCTCAGATCTGCTCGGATCTTCTCGGACCTGCCCGTCGGACACCGTGAGAATTTTCTTTGGAACTTCACACGCCCCGTGAGAGAGATCCGTCTCTGCTCGGATCTGCTCTGAATTCAGATTGGAGAGCAGGGGTATCACCGTCGACCGTCGCCTGAGAACACCAATTTGGAGAAGATGATGGCTGAGTCGAGCAATGATACTAGAATCGGACATGAGCCAAAGGATGGCTGGCCCCCGGATCGTGGTAGACAGGCTTTGATTACTGATTTTCTGAAACCAGATTTTCCAAGGAAGGTTTCCAGATCGGCTTCTGCTAATAATGATTCTAGATCTGTAGAGGAAGGAGAGGTTGATCGGGTCAAGGATGCAGATGAAAATAGGGAGAAGGTGCGACGATCCTACTCTACTGTGGTGGGTCATGCCTTGCCGGAAGTGGGAACTTTACCTGATCCTATTCACGCTGGAGCCTACACCAAGATCATAATCCCACAAGATGCCTATGAGGAAAGACTGCTTCGGTTCAGGTTTGCATTGATCGGGAGGACGAACTTTAGATACCTTTCAATGGATGACATTCGAAAGGAGGCGAAGGAGAATTGGAATCTAAAAGGCGGAGTGAAGATGGCTCCTATGGGGAAGGGGTATTTTCTTTTACAATTTGAAAGGGAAGGAGACATGGCAGCCATGTGGAGACGAAGTCTTACAAGAGTCTGTGGGCAGATCATCAGATTCCAACCTTGGAAGGCAGATTTTGATGTTCATGCCAAGAACGTCAAAA
>NW_024869598.1:0-10333 GCF_013358625.1 Macadamia integrifolia | reverse complement strand
TCACTCCCATCCAACCTCACGATATACATATCCCCGTAAGGTTGAAACTGGTTCGGCAGCGACACTGGCTCCGCCGTTACACCGCCCATATTGGCTGTAAATAATAGCCACGACGAGTCCGAATTGAAGCACACGTGGTTGATCCTCTCCCTGTCCACGTCACTCGATCCCTCCGGTCCTGCCACGTGGACTCGCCGGAGGTCTGAACCATCTGGTCGGATCAGGTATATGCTGAAGGTCGTGACGTCATCGGCATTATGTCGGTTCGATGAGAAGGCAATTAGGTTTCCGTCAGGAGACCAGCTGGGCATCGTGTCTATCCATGGCCCGTCTGTTAGTTGACGGATCCCGCCGTTAAATTCCCCATCTACGGCGTCGACTATAAAGAGGTTCTTGTGACCGGTTCTCCCCGACCTGAAAACCACAAACTTGCCGTCCGGCGAACACGATGGGAAGGCATTGTTGCCGGTGTCTTCTCTTGTAAGTATCTTCACCGTGGCCGAAATCTCTTCTCGATCATCCGTAAGATCTTTTGGATCAAAACTGATCCTTGCAATCTGGACTGTTCTTTCGGCTGACTGGAATATAGGTCCAATAGATGTGTAGATAACATCATCTTTTGTTGGGTCCCACGAAGTATAGAAGGCGGTTCTATCCTTCAGAACCACCCATCTCTTCGAGCCGTCGCTTCTCACTATCTTCAACCCAGAATTAGCGTCGAAGTCGTGGTTGAAAGCGATGAAATCGCCGTCAGGAGAGAACGAAGGGAACGATCCATTGAGCCGAAGCATCCTAAGTTCCTTTATGGGAGAAGTTACCGGATCCAGATGCGGAATCGTCGTCTCTCCCGGAGCTGATTCACCTCGAAACCGATGGTATCCCAGGAAACCACCTTCCGGAGAGAAAAAAGGATTGTAATGGTGGAAATTTGGGTTCAGAGACTCTGTAACTCTGCAAAACGATTCCGATTCCAAATCAAGGATTTCGATGTGCCGGTAGTTACTTTCTCGCCGTCGAGTAGCAAAGGCAACGCAATTACGATCTCGGAAAGCTGATGGAGTAAACGCGTGGACTCCTGGTGGGGTTATCCGGCGAGGATTTTCATAGGCATCCAACTGTTGGAAATTTTCAGGGAGATCTACTCGGAAGATGCTCCACCACCCATCGTCGGCTTTCCGATGGAAAAAAATAGTTGAATCGCCGAACCACGTTGGCCATCCGCCTCGATTACAGACGATCGTGCGTCGATTAGGATCGGAGAGTGGGAAAACGATAATATCCGTGTCGAGATCGTGAAACTCTCCCTTCCAAGGACGGAACCCGTAAGAAGCTACAGCGATGAATTTCCCCGTCGGTGAAACAGCCGGACTATAATCCACTGCTCCTTTAGGAGTTAACCGGAAGGTTTCCCGGAGACGGTCACCGAGCTGGGTCATATAAACAGCAGACCAGCTAGCAAAGGGTTTATTAGCAGGCTCGTGAGCCGACACATAGTACAATCGGTCGTTTCGTAGAACCGGACGGTCGTGAAACATGCTCTCAGACACGGTGGGTAGTTGCTCTGGTTTGGGGTTTTCCCGGCGATTCAGGTAAATTCGAGGTGAGCCTGTCCTCTCGGAGACGTAGACGAGCGTTTGGTCTTCGTCGACAAACTGACCATTAAAGTTGATAGATGTACCGTCGGTGAGGCGATGCTCTATCCATTGAGTCACTGAGGGGACTTTAGAAGGTAAAGGGATGGAGAAAACATCGAAGCCGTAGTATGGCCTTCCTACGGTGGTGAAGACGATCGTTCCTTTGGGAGGTATCATCGTGTTTCAGGTGGGTTTGAGCCTTTGAGGTGAGGAGATATGAAGATGGCCTGGGTCTACTAGAGTGGCCAAACTCATTTATAGATGAACTCAACTCTGACCCTGGCCTTGTCTAGGACTCTAGGGTTGCACATGTGCCGAGTTGGGCTGGTTTTTTGAAAACCATAACCAAAATCTTGCATCTCCGTAATTGGCCCGGGTCCTGAAAAAAGTCAACAAAATCTTGCATCTCCTTAATCTAGTATATGATATGATAGATTAATATATTATATATTATATATTATATATATTATAAATCATATTATATACTCAAGGTTAAAGTCAGTGTTGGATTGATCCGAATTGGGATAGGCTTAGGTCTCAACTCGGTATGGCTCAATTTTGATTCAAGGTTAATGTTTTTCAATTCTAACTTATGTTCGAGTTTAGGGTAGGCCAAGGCAAGTTCAAACATGTGCATCTTTAGATATTGACATCTTTGAGGGTAAGATGTACCCAATACATTGTATTGTAGTAAAGTTGTTTTATGATCAACATTATTTTATTAGGATTAAATTAAATCAAATAAAATCAAAATTAATTTAGTTATTAGAGTTCGATTTCCATTTCAAAACCAATCCAATTGACGGTCTTACCTTTACCCAATGATCTCCTCCTCGAACCTTACTACTTACTGACATTCGACACTACCATTGAGTGCCGCTCAAGAGAACTTTCCTCTAAAAGGAAATATTTATTAAATAATAATAGATTTTATTAGGTATCGACACTAACCTTGGAGTCCAAAACTTTCTCCCCAAGTAAATACTTATTAAATATTCAAGGTGTCGTTAGGTATCGACGTTAGCCTTGAAATTTCATCCAATAAAAACTTTTTCCCATGATTATATTTAAAAAAAAAACACAAAAAAACAAAGCAGCCATCCAATTTGGTTGGCGAATCAAGGAGAAAATCTATCCCTTTTGTTAATTGCCATGTAACTACTTTGGTCTTTTATAAATTATCATGTGAAAGGAATCTTGTGCTCTATTTGTTCATTGAATTTCAACTTCATTGATTTTCTTTCATTATCAAAAAATTTATTGGATAATTTTGAAGAAAAAAATTGATAAGCGTCTTATCAGCCTTATCTAAGGGGAATCGGGAACAAGGCCGTGTACAATGACACATGACACATGACACGACTTCTCGTCCTAGTAGGTATGCTTATTACTCATATGTGTGGAAGAGAAGGCAACCTAGAATCTTCTCTCCTAAATGCTATTCCCCCTTCCTCTACGCCAGGGGTGTAAAAAGCATCCAATCAGCTTGAACCCGCCTTAATTAGCTTTTAGCCCGACTGGGGTCTCGGCTGAGATTTCAGCTCATACGATGGTTAGAGTTGAGAAATTCAACCTGCTCATATCCTTGCTATTTGGGCTGTGTTTCTTCCATTCTGGCCTCTTGAGGGGGTATTTAGTTCGGTAAATTTTTAGAATGATATTCTTTATAATGATAATTCTTAATTTTTAAAGTTGTTTAGTTCCACTAGAATGATCCTCATAAGTGAGTATTATACTTCCCATGAATGACCATATTATAAAGGATGTGTTCTAAATATGAGTTTACCTCAATACTTAAACTCAGATTTGAACAACCTTTTTACCACCTAGTATAAAAGGAGAAAAAGGAAAGACGTTCTCTACGGAAACCAATATCTCAACCCACGAGAAACATGCACTAGCCTTAAGGCAACCAAACGATTTTTCAGAAAGAAACATAATTCAAAAAAATGTCTATCAAAGATTAACATTTATATCTGATACATACACCATTTGATTTACCGAACCAAACACCCCCTGAGATATTCTCCAGATTTGCTTCTCCCTTCCCCCTTTTTTTATATATATAAAAAAGAAAAAAAAGAGAAAAGATTCCAAATTGCTCCAAACAACTAATGTCATCTAGTTGTTAGGAATTAAAAACAATGATATGCTTATCTAGTCATTTATCATATGGACTAACTCATATTTTCATGATGGTTATTCTTGTATGATGCCCGATCCACACATGAAAATTGTTCTCTCTTCTTACAACATTGTTTCATAGGGAGTGGATTCCATGTGTGAACCAGACTCTGAGTTGGATAGGTTCAGGCATTGGGCAAACCAATTAATTAATGCACTATCAAGATCTATCAAAGATTTTGAGTTACAAGTTTTAAGAAGCCATGGAGTGGAAATGGGCCAAACACTCCTGCACAATTAAGGACTTATGCCTCTTAACAAGGAGTCAGCTAAACTATTTTTCTTCATCAACGAATAAAAGCAAAAGTACATGATTCTAAACTAGATGCCAATTGAGTGATCTATTTCATGGGGCAATGAGTTCTTCGTCAACTTAATGTGCTCTAGAAAGCTACTACTTCTTTAGGGTCATCAGTGCATTGTCCATTACCTATTATTACAGCCTAAAAATATGATTAAGGGTTTCTTTGTCAATTGAATTTGTTAAATTTAAGGGTAATTTACAACGCCACCCCCTGGAGAATTTCAATATTAGAGGGACACCCCCTCTCTTTCACCAAATTAGACTCGGACCCCCTACCGTCAGTCACTGTTAAGTGAAAAATTAAAAGTACCATTATACCCTTATCATCAAAAGATATTTTTAACCCAATTCCTCTTCCCCCTACCTATACTCACCTTCACCGAGACATCAAAAGCAGAGGTGATCGTTCAGAGCACCGAAGATCATGGCAGCAGCAGCATCAGCATCAGCGACGAACGACGAAGCTCATCTTCGTCTTCTTCCTCACGGTTTTAACATCTCTTTATGACTCAAATCCTTATGCATATTCTTTTCCAGAAAATATGAAAGATGCTCAAGTGGAATTGGATTATTAACCCAATGAATGCAAACATCAGTTTCTCTTCAGAAAACCAAAATAAGAATGGAAATATTCCAATGAATGTGAACATCATTCCCCCTGGTTTCTCTTCAGAACGGGAAAAAAAAATCTGGAAACACCAAAAACCTAACGAGAGAAGAAAAAAAAAACCCTAGAGAGAGCAGAAACAGAGGTGTGGTTGGCGCCGATTAGGGTTCTTCGGGGGTGAGAAACGAAGCAAAAATGGGAAAAGCGGGATGTGATATTTTCTTCAACTGATTTCTCTATTCTTCCTTTTGGTTCGGCTGAATCAATTGGAAGAGTTTGAGAGGGCAATCAGATTGAGCTATAGAAATCGTTCTAAGGGTAATACAACAGCTAGGCATAATCAATTCATTGCAGCCATAGAAGAACAGATATGTCATGTAGAAAAGGCGTTAATAGAATCCCTGGAAGAGGAAGGGAAGCAACCCCTGCGATGGGTAAACTTGGATGAAGAAGAACGTGATGATTTTACTTCATTTCTTTCAAGAACTCCAGGAACCTCACAAGGTACTAAAGAGGGAAATGATGATCTTAGACCTACCACAGATAACTCTCTTAAGGGGATTGATCAAAGGAGAAAAGTTGCAGATTTTCATATTGATCTTGCCTGCAGAATAGATAATCCAGAGTAAAGCTTGGTTCGAATGAAAGTAAAGCTGAGTATTTTTTTCTGTTCTTCGATCTTTTTTTTTTTCTTTCTTTTTCTTTCTGATCCGTCTCCATTATATGATTTTCTGGTTTTTCTCTGTTCTTCCACCTTGTTCGGAGAGAGAGAGAGAGAGAGAGAGAGAGAGAGAGAGAGAGAGAGAGAGAGTTAAAACCTCTTTCATGGTGATTAAAGCACTTGCAGCGGCCATGGTATCGGATCGAGCTTTGAAACCGAACAGAGTATTTGGAAGGAGAATTGAAACCCCCCACCGAGGGTTCAAAATCAGGATTTCAATACAAGAAACGAAGTGCAGAAGAATCGAAGGTCAGAGGCAACGATGGTGGGAGCACTTGGAGGGTCACGGAGGTGGAAAATGAGATCTCCGGTGGGGGAGGAGGAGTGGTTCGGTGAGTTTGGGGAAATTCAGAAAAAAGGCCAAAAACGAAAGAGAAGAGAGAGAGAGATACTTAGAGCAAGGGTATTTTGGTATTTTAAATAAAGTATTATTGCTGACATCAGCATAAAAGGTATATTCTTTAACCGTGACTGACGATAGGGGGTCTGACGCTAATTTGGTGAAAGAGAGGGGGTGTCCCTCTAATATTGGAATTCTCCAGGGGGTGGTGTTGTAAATTACCCTAAATTTAATTATACTGCATGTCTTTGTCAATTGGATTTGCTAAATTTAATTCTACCGAAATTTGAGGAATCAAAATCCAATCAGGTGAATCACCCAATTCAAATTGAAACGATTCCAGCCGATTTCTACAACCGTCTTTTGAATTGCTTGGTTTAATGTTTGATTTTCATTTTTTAGTCGGACAAACTCTAAAAAAATAAAAAAATATAAAGTTTTTTATGAAATCTTTGCTTCTCTTCTTGATTCAAGCTTCTAGGCTTTCAACCAATTCTAGGGTATCGGTAATTGTTTTTTAATCTTATGGATAAAATAGGCTGCTAACAAATCTCAATCCCTAACTCTGTAAATTTGTTCAATCAATTCAAAGACGTGAGTCAAGGGACAACCATCCGATCTAGGATATTGGACCTAAAATTTGGAGAGGCCAAGCACCCATCTATCTTCTCAAATTTTATTGTTTCCACTCTTCAAACAAGACCCTTGAGAAGTGCAATCCAACCAACAATGATACTACACCATGCCATGAAGGTTGTTGTTCGCATTTAGCTTGAAGGAAATCTATATGAGGAAAGTAAATCGATTTTAAGAATAACGTCCACGGACTAGTATTCGGCTCACTCCATTGCATCCATTCAACCTTGGCCAATTATGCTAGATTATGAAGCTTCGAGTCTCCAAATCCCAGATGTCATTGAATTTTGATTGGTATAGCTGCTTTCAAGAGATCTATTGAATTTTTGGACCTTTTTATTTCTTTTCCCAAAAGAAAGGAGTTGCTTCCCCACTTAGTCTCTAATATTGAGTTGTTGATAGTCTAAAATGGGATGACACAAACGTCGACATAGAGAGAGCTTTACATTTAAGAAAAATCTCTCATCCCCCATAAGATAATAATTGATTCATCCATCCCTAAAGGTGTAAACAGTCTATCATATATCTCTTGATACATATAAATTTAATTATATGATTGCACCAAAAAAATTTATTTATATATATATTTTTTTTCATAGAAAATATATATATAAATAAATGCACACACGCAACATAGGAGTTTTGGTACTAGAAAATCATAAAGCTCTTGAGCTTGATTGTGATCATATGTTGCAAGATAACCAGAATGGTTCCTCGAATTGACCCTTGAGCTTGTCACCTCCCACCTTATTACCTTCCAAAGACATGGAACCCAATTCAATCTCCTCCTTTGTGGATGATGATGGCCCCCACGAAGGTGTACCATCCTCATATGCATTACACGTCAGCCTCTGCAAGTCACTCCCATCCAACCTCACCATATACATATCCCCGTAAGGTTGAAACTGGTTCGGCAACGACACTGGATCCGCCGTTACGCCGCCTATATTGGCAGTGAATAACAGCCACGATGAGTCCGAATTGAAGCACACGTGGTTGATCCTCTCCCTATCCACGTCACTCAATCCCTCCGGTCCTGCCAACTGGAATCTCCGGAGGTCTGAACCATCTGGTCGGATCAGGTATATGCTGAAGCAATCGACGTTATTGGGGTTGTGACGGTTCGATGAGAAGGCTATTAGTTTTCCGTCGGGAGACCAACTGGGCATCGTGTCTATCCAAGGCCCATCCGTTAGTTGACGGATCCCGCCGTTGAATTCCCCATTTACGGCGTCGACTATAAAGAGGTTCTTGTGACCGGATCTTCCGGACCGGAAAACCAAGAACTTGCCGTCCGGCGAACACGATGGGAAGGCATTGTTGCCGGTGTCTTCTCTAGTAAGTATCTTCACAGTGGCGGGAATCTCTTCTCGATCATCCGTAAGATCTTTTGGATCAAAACTGATCCTTGCAATCTGGACCGTTCTTTTGGCTGACTCAAATATGGGTCCAATGGACGTGTAGATGACATTATTTTCTGTTGGGTTCCACGAAGTACAGAAGGCGTTTCTATCTTTCAGAACAACCCATCTCTTCGAGCCGTCTCTTCTCACAATCCTCAACCCAGAATTCATGTCGAAGTCGTGGTTGAAAGCGATGAAATCTCCATTATGAGAGAAAGAAGGGAACATTCCATTGAGCCGAAGCAACCTCATTTCGTTTGTGGGAGAAATTATAGGATCCAGGTGTGGAATCGTAGTCACTCCCGGAGCTGACTCACCACGGAACCGGTGGTATCCTAGGAAACCACCTTTGGGGGAGAAAAAAGGATTGTAATGGTGGAAATTTGGGTTGAGAGACTCTGTAACTCTGTAAAACGATTCCGATTCTAAATCAAAGATCTCGATGTGCCGGAAGTTACTTTCTCTCCGTCGAGTTGCGAAGGCAACAAAATTTCGATCTCGTGAAGCTGATGGAGTAAACGCGTGGACACCTGGCGGAGTTATGCGGCGAGGATTGTCACCGGCGTCCAAATGTTGGAAATTTTCAGGTAGATCTACTCGGAAAATGCTCCACCATCCATCGTCGGCTTTCCGATGGAAGAAAATAGTTGAATCGCCGAACCACGTTGGCCATCCGCCGCGTTTGCAGACGACAATCCGTCGATTCGGATCGGACGGTGGGAAAACGATGATATCCGTATCGAGCTCGTCTAACTCGCCCTTCCAAGGACGGAACCCGTAAGAAGCTACAGCAATGAACTTCCCCGTCGGCGAAACAGCCGGACTATAATCGACTGCTCCTTTAGGAGTTAACCGGAGGACGATTTTCCGGTCTCCGAGTTTGGTCATGTAAACGGCAGACCAGCTGGTGAACAGTTTATCAGCCGGTTCGTGAGCAGACACATAGTACAACCGGTCGATTCGTAGAACCGGCCGGTCGTGAAATAGGCTCGCAGTGACAGTAGGGAGTTGCTCTAATTTGGGATTTTCAGGACGGTTCAGGTAAATCTGAGCTGAGCCGGTTCGCTCGGAGACGTAGATGAGGGTTTGGTCTTCGTCGACAAACTGACCATTAAAGTTGATGGAAGCACCGTCTGTGAGACGATGCTCTATGCATTGGGTGTTGAGTTTAGGAGTTAAAGAGATGGAGAAAACATCGAAGCCATAGTGATTCCTTCCTATGGTGGAGAAGACGATGGTTCCTTTGGGTTGAATCATCGTGGTTTCAGGTGGGTTTGATCTGAGAAAAGATGAAACTTGGGATGAGTCGAGTAGAGTGGTCAAACTCATTTATAGA
This sequence comes from Macadamia integrifolia, assembly GCF_013358625.1. Lineage (NCBI taxonomy): Eukaryota > Viridiplantae > Streptophyta > Magnoliopsida > Proteales > Proteaceae > Macadamia > Macadamia integrifolia. Next base: position 1,168 of record NW_024869598.1, on the reverse strand, counting down.
ACCTGGACGAGAAGGTCCTTCTACAGTGATCCGTTCACTTCTACAGTTATACTTGTCTAGCTCTAGCTTACTTCCTATACGTTAGTCTTTGGGCCTGTTTGATAACGCTTCTGTTGTTTCTGTTTCAAGAAATGGCAGAAACAGAAATTACTGTTTCTGGAAACAGAAACAGGTAAGAAGGGTGTTTGATAATTCTTGTTTCTGGAAACAGAAACAGGTAAGAAGGTGTTTGATAAATTTTATTTCTGGGAACATTTTGGACAGAATATGATGTTTATTAGATATGGAAATTGTTGGATTAAAACTGCAATGGGTAAATCCAGAACGATCTTTCTCCACAGAAGGTAAGAACCTCAGCTTATTCCTGTATGGCTTGTTTGAATTTTGAACAAGCCACTAACTTCCAGAATACTTCAATGATAGAAAATTGACTATACAACTACTTAAACCCCTTTCATTCCTAGCCATGACAATGCTTAGAAAATTTTGTTGCATATTCGGAAGGTAATATTGTTGGGGCTTATCAGTCGGAAGGAAAGATGATCGGAAAAGTGTGGGTGAGTGAGATTGTAGAGTCTAATGCAGTCGTTCCATAGTATGAGGTCCGTGAATCTTAGGTCATGAATTCCAATATTCTCATCTCTGTAGTCGATGCTTTTGACCTCAACCCTGTTTTGATCTTACTCAAAACTGATAAATGGTGTCGAGTATTGTCCATCACAATGGATGATGCCTAGCCCACATTCCTCATTGGGGGATTTGGAGAAAGGGTAACTGATGTTCTGATCCCCACAGTAGGAGTGGAAGGAGGGAGCACAAAGTTCGTACAAGTATTCTTCAACTGCTGCAAATGAAAGCTGCGACACAATGAAGAAGAAGAAAGTGAAAGAAAGAACAGAGGATGAGGCAGAGGAAGACAATGAGGGATGAGGACCCATCCTACATAGAGAGTACTACTGATTTCTTTACTCTTGCTGAGGTGCAACAAGGGATGGAACGCTAAATGCATAAGGTTTTCCTTGTCTGAAAACGATAAGGAAAACCCCTTTCATTCCTAGCCATTACAATACTATACTTGAAGCCGATTGAAGACAGGAAACTCATGAACAAGAACATTGCTCAAGACCCCCCTCTCAAAATCACAAAAAAAAAAAAAAAAAAAAAAAAA
>NW_024869597.1:0-10366 GCF_013358625.1 Macadamia integrifolia | reverse complement strand
GCCCCTCCTAGCCATAGAACCATCAATTTATTGCTTTTATTTTAATTGTCTCCTTTCCCTAAAGTCAAGTAGAGTAACCCTTGTAAGAGTGACTCTCTGGTCAAGTAGGGAAGCTCATATTATGATGCATCCCTCGGGCTAAGTAGAGAAACCTACTTGTGAGTCTCTCTCTAGCTTTATCCCCTTTTTTTTACTTTATTTTTATTTCAGCATTTTTTCCTTTATTTATTTATTTATTTTTTTAATTACGTGGGTTATTTATTTTCAGTTATTTATTTATTTAATTTTAATTGCGTGGCTTGCGTCTTTAAATTCTTAGATGACGAATGGTTAGGACGTTATTTTAGATACATATTTTTAGGACGTTAATTAGAATTAGATCACAACTATTAATCAATTCACTTTCGCATTATTAAAAGAAATAAAAAATAAAGTGGCTGCTCTCCCTGTGTTTGACCCGTAGCTACACTGATCTGTACGCTTGCGGTTACATTTTAAATCTCAAACAGTTAACCATGGGAATGAGGAAAGATAAAGAACAATTAGAATATGGACAAGACATTATATGAAATTAAATCTGAAATCAAAAAGAGAGTAAAAGGAAATATTTTACTGAATATGTGCTGTAAAATCCAAGCTTAAGAACTTCAAACATCAACTTCAATCTTTACTTACAATCAAGAGAAAAGAAAAAAATTCATAAGAAAATTGATGCTTCTCAAGTTGTGAATTAGGTCACTATATATAGGTTAAGGAGAATGTGTTAGAAGTATTTTAGGAATGGGAGAGATACTTCTAAGATAAGAAAGTGGAGAGTTAGAAACCAAGTAGGAAAGAGAAAGGTACTTGTAAGAGAAGAAAGAAGGAAAGAAAGAAGGAAAGAAAGAAGGAGACCAAGTAGAAATAGGAATGGAAAAGAGAGAGTTACGTACAAAAGAGAGAGTTACATACAAGAGAGGTACACTCTTGGTTTGTTTCCAATCTTTTGTGCTTGAAGACATCCTTATATTCAGGTAAGGACTGCTTTGACCTCTCTTCTGCTTTAAGTGCTCACTAAATACTAAATATCAGCTACTTGGAGATTCTAAGGTCTGGTTTGGCCTCTATTATCTTGGAAAAGTAATTTTAATGGCCTATTTTCCTTTATATTGCTTAGGAGATTTTGAGAAGTCTTCATCCTAAGTTGTCTTGGACATCTAGTGTTGATTTTATTCTTGTATTTCTCCTTATTCATACACTACTAGGAGATGTATGCTGAATGCCCTTCTAACCAAGAATAAACTCCAGAGTCAATCTATTATGGTAGCTCCTTATTGTTGTTTCTTTCAATTGAGCGGAATTAAGAAGTAGAGGCCATCTTTTTTTTTTTCTTTTAAATCTCTTTCACCTCCCTAAATTTACTAAGTTATCACAAGGTTGTGTCCACCTTCAAAGGGTCTTGGGAGGAGTGTGGAATGGATCAGGCTCCTCTCCAATGAGGAGATCACCCAATGATAAGTCCAACGTGTGCGACTCCTAGCACTCTCCAATCCAATGGTTAGGAGCCCTCAACCCATTTTTCCAATTTCAAAAGCCAATACCCCACTTTTCCCGACAACACTACTACCCAAACCCGAGAACTACTACCCTCTCCCTCATTTGTATCCTTCATCTTCTTCAAATGATATGAAACCCCTTTGGTTACATACTTTTGTTTCTTTGTTCGTGCCCTATCATTGGTCCTGTAAGCTTGTTTTTCCTGTGCGAACATAACATAATTCTTTCGCCCTAATTAAAATCACCTTTTAAAGAAAAAAAATTCCATGAAAGCATATTAAACTATGCGGCAAATACTTTTCTCAAAATAGTTTTTCAAGAAATAGAAAAGAGTAACTTATGACCTCCATTTCTCTGTCTTCTCTTACTCCCCCTCCTTAACTAGCCGTTGTGGTTAATAATTATAAAAGAAGAGTTGACATGGCAGATCTATGCCATCTCGAATTTTAGATGAAACCCTGCTTAAATGAAACAAGCAACAACCAATACAAAGACTGAACAACTTATTGTTTACGAGTTTCTTGCCTCACTACATGATCTCATGGCCTTAACACAAACCCAGCCACAAGGAACACCAAATGAACCTAAAATAGCACCATCAAGTTTATCAAACTCAGAATCGTAACCCAGATCCGGGTCCAATCGATTCCGCTTTCAATTCATCCAGAATTGGCTGAAATTGGAATCGGGATTGGGGGCTCAGCCGATTCCTATTCTTGAAACCCTGAAGTAATGGTACATCAGTTCTTGAACTTTTCTTGGTATCAAGCAATATAATACATTGGATTGGGGAGTTTAAAGCTACGTTTAGCTATGGCTTTGCCCAACAGATCACTCCACTGATCCCCTGAGCTTCCATGGATTCTGTAACCTTCATCTTTCAGCTCCTTTCTTTTCCCAGATTTGTACACAACTGCATTTGTCCCAGAATCAGAAGTCCCCCTGTTTCATTGCCACCCAATAAGAAGATCATCATTGATATAATAATGTTCCAAAATGATATATAGATCACAAATTAACTAACCTTAGGATGAGCTTCTCCCAGTTTTGGTACCCAGCAGATAGTAGATTTGCTTCAGTCACATTCCTTTGATTTTCGCTCCTTCCAGTTAAGAGGAACAGTTTAAATCCCAACTTTTGGAGGCTGTTATAAAGCTTCAAACTTGCGGGTAAAGCTGGGGCTTTTCCCGTTTCCACCCATTCATCGAAAGAAGCTTCATCGAAACTTTGTGTTCTATAAGCCAAGCGGAAAGATCTAAACTTTAGAATGGACCCAAACCAATAAACAAGTCACAATATAATTTTCTTCTTTTATTCATATTGAAGCCCTTCCATGCACTCTCAATCATTAGCCCTGGTTCTAATACAGAGGCCACGTAACTAAGCAACAATCTTTTGCCCTTAATCAAATACCTCTGTTTTTTTATTACAACAAATCTCATGTATGTCCATACATGTGTACCAATATTTTAGACATTATTGTTCATTGTTCACAATTTCGATTTATCTTGTGATTTTTAGAACATCACTTTCCATTGTTACATGGATAACTACTTTTGTTTAGGTTGGGGGTTGTAGGAGATCTACACGTCATGGTTTTTAAAATCAAATTGGGATTATTGAATTAGCATCACCTAGGTCAAATCGGTATTGATCAAGACTGATCCTAAGGGCCCGTTTGATAACGTTTCTGTCGTTTCTGTTTCAAGAAACAGCAGAAACATAAATTTTTGTTTCTAGAAACAGAAACGGAATTGAAGGTGTTTGATAAATCATGTTTTTAGAAGTCGATAGTAACCAATGAAAATGACAACAAGTCGTTTCCAGAAACGGTGGGCCGTTTCTTGAACCATAAATAAGTAAAAATTTCTATTTCTATTTCTGAAAATAAGTGAAACGAAACAGTTTTATCAAACGCTTTTTACTCCGTTTCTGCTGTTTCTGGAAACAGAAAAGACAGAAACGCGTTTCTAAAAACGTTATCAAACGGGCCCTTAACGTTTCTTCCGTTTATGTTTCAAGAAACGGCAGAAACATAAATTTCCATTTCTAGAAACAGAAACGGAATTGAAGGTGTTTGATAAGTCATGTTTTTAGAAGTCGATAGTAACCAATGAAAGAATGGCCATTAGTCATTTCTAGAGACGGCAAAACAAGTTCAACTTGTTTCTCCTAGGTCGTTTCTTGAACCATAAATAAGTAAAAATTTCTATTTCTATTTCTGAAAATAAGTGAAACGAAACAGCTTTATCAAACGTTTTTTACTCCGTTTCTGCTGTTTCTGGAAACAGAAACGACAGAAACGCGTTTCTTGAAACGTTATCAAATGGGGCCTAAGTCTTGACCAATCCAATACCAATCCACTAGTAAGATCAATGGGTCAACATATACTAAAATCTTTTTTTTTTTTTTTTTTCTATACATTACTTGTTTATATTGGCATTTTACAATTCAAGCCAATTCTGGATTCCCCAAATAAAAAAAAGGCCAACCAGCTAACACACGTGTCTTTTCACTTCCGAATTACGTGAACCTAAAAGGCAACCAGAGAGCATACTTTATTTTATTTTTTCAAAAAGGGCAATATGATGGTCCGTAGTTAGATGGTTGCCTTACGGCAGTGAAAGGGCAGGCGGAGGCGGAGGCATCATTCAGCACGTCCTGGGAGGTTCTTTATTGTGAAAAAAAAAAAAATTCTTGTTTTTGAAAAAAAAAAAAAAAAAAAAAAAAGATGTATATCTGTCAGGTGTGTTTAGATAAACACATACCCGAATCCGTTGAGAGAATAATAAGGCAAATTTGAGAGCAGAGTCTCGTCGATGTCGAAAACCCAGGCGTCCTTACCGTCGCCGGCGAGCTTCACTTTCCCGGCCAAAGACAATGCTTCCTCCGCCACGGCTTGGGAATCCAAAAGGTAGCGATCCCCAGTCATATAGTTCTTAACAAATCCCTCACACCTCGGCGGGACTGTTCCCAAGCTCCCTGCGTCATTTGTCTCCACCGTGAATCTCCAGCTCTCGCACCACACCCTGTCATCTCCACGGATCTTCCGGTTTCCCGGTAAGATTTGGATTAGCAACTGTCCCGAAACAGTGTTCGTGATGAAACCGGACAAAGAGATCGAGAATAGAAATGTGATGTAGAGCCTGCTGGCGTAATCCATTGTTGCCAGCGAAACGTCCGAAGTTACTAATCAGAACTTTCAGGGTTCCCTTCTATATAGAGATAAGATTGTCGGAGAGAACGCATGGCCTCGAGTAAAACAACAGCTCATGTAGCACATGGGAATATTTCGATTGAGATGAGATTAATTAATGGCCTAGTTTAAGGTTTAAAAAATGATTTACAATTAGAGTATTCACCTTCTTTCTTTTTTGTCTTTTCTTTCTGGCATAAGAAAAAAGATAGTATATTCGAGGGAAAATGCATTTCACGGGCCTGACACATGAGAGGCGAAACGATCAGACTACTTGTATCAAACGAAATTTCTGTTTATATGGATGCTTTAAACTATGGAATATAACCATTGTGCCCCTCTTGATTGATCCTTGAACATGTGCTCTCATTGATTGACGTGCCGGTGGAGGGGTCATGCTTTTTGACAAATTTTTTTTTTCTTTTCAAAATTAAAAGAACATTACAAGATATATGCATAAATGTTGTACATAATACGAGTATGAAGTCTAAACTATTTAATACAAAGATGGGTATTAGAAAAGGGATTTTCTTATTTACACATGTAGGGGGTGTAAAACCATTTGAAAGTTTATTTATTTACCCTCTTCTGCCCTCCTTTGGTGGGACGAAATGTCATTTCAGAATAAAAGTTGAAATAGGACATAAAGTAATGTCAGTTGTTGATAATTATGATGTTTTAATCTAAAATTCACATCAGCATTGCTATGGATTGATTCAAATTAATTATTTGTGCATAAAAAACAATCACATAGCGAACTTTGTGGACTTTATGGCATTTCCTATCCTCCCAACGTTGTGCAATAATTGAAAAAGGAGCAAATATGCAAACATTTCATTTTTTTTTTCTTTAGCACATTCGTGGCTACCGTTTGACAACATTTTATTTCTGTCATTTCTGCGTTTTTTTGTTTCTAGAAACGGAGAAACAACCTAAAAAGCGTTTGATAAAGTTGTTCTTTTTCACTCGTTTCTAGAAACATAAATCAAAATTTATACCTATTTATAATTCTATAAATGACTTTGACGAAACAAGTCCGACTTGTTTCACTATTTCTAGAAACGAATTTGAGAGAAAAAAAAAAAAGATTGTTGTGCTTGATAAATCTCTCAATTATTTAAACCTAAAAATAGGCAACCGAACCCTCTCTCCCTTTCCTAATCAATATTTTATATAAAAACAAGATTGTAACAATTCTGAGGCTTTTAAATGAATCAGACAATATTCGATTGTTTACTAATTTTTAAAAATTGTTATGGTAAGTGTATTTTAAATGTGCTAATCAAATTACTTTTTTAGCCATATTCTTTTTTTTTTTTTTATATCAACTTTATATTCATTCAAACGTGTGGGAGGCATGGAAGCCAGATTTCAGAGATCTAACAATCATGAGGTGGAATTTGATCAAACGGTTATACAAGTAAAATAATCAGACCTTTCGGACCAGAAAGTCCATGGCATAATTAGATTCTCTAGGGATAACGCAAAATTGACAAGATTTCAAATACTAGGATCAAATTTCATTAATGCCCCTTCTTTGATAGATGTGCATAGTATCAACCCCGGGTGGTTGGGATTAGGTTACAACTTTAAAATGACACCAATGGAGGTTTTATTCAAACAATCACATTACAAAACTAAGCAATTAAAACATTACTGTCCTTGAAGCCGAAGGTTCTATAACTCGGAATGGTCACAGGAATGGTAAAGGCTGATATCATTTTGATACTATTCTAGAATGAACTGGATCGTCACACAGATCTATCTCTATTGTTTACAAATAAAATAAAATAAAATCAATTTTTATTGCGATTTTATCTTTGATCATACATATAGAACATGATCGGAAAGGTAAAGATCGGAGATCGATCAAAGTTGATACTATTCTGATCCAACCGACACTGATTATTCTGTTCCATTCCGTTTTTTAGAACCATGCTCTACTTAACTCAACTACATTTGTTTACATTTTTTGCTGAATTCCCCCCTTTCTTCCCTCTCCAATTCGCACTTCTCTGCTCTCACCACTCTCACTTTCTCAGGTTACAAAGTAGGAACTTTTCTCCTTATTTCAAAAATTTTCTACTCTTTGTCATCATTCTCATTTCAACGCTTACCCCTCGTGACTTTGCCATAGGTGTTCGCTATATTAAAAAAAAAATTGTATAAAAGATTTGGTGAGTAGCTTTATAAACCCAAACTCATTTTTTGAAATGAGATTGTTTACTTATCTGAGCTTTCAGGGTTCTCCTTAGGGAAGAGATTGTCAAAGAGAACGGCCTCGAGTAAACACCTCATAATAATAACACATGGAAATATTTCGATAGAGATGTGATGGATTAAGATTTTAAAAACGATTTACGATTAGAATATGTATAAAATATTGTCACTCGTCATCATCCACTAAAACATGTCGGTTTTTTTTTTTTTTTTTTTTTTTTTTATAAAATTTATTGAAGATTAAGAAAGGTAGGTCAAAACTCCCATCTGAAATGATGATGGGGTGATCAATGGTAGGTGGGTTTAGGTTAGAAAATGGAAGAGTTGTGGCTTGGGTGATGGGGTTATTGGGGGTTTAAGGGATTACAGGGAATTTTCAAATCACATTTCCAAAAGAAGATAAGAGATGAGATTAATTAATCACCTAAAGATTTAAAACATGATTTACAATTAGCATAAGCATAAATATAGTTGCTAAAATATATATGGGTCTCCATGGCCCGTGAGAGTTGTCATTTGTCATCATCCACTAAAACGTGTAGACCGATCTTCAATAACACAAATAAAGTAATTACAATACACAAGGCACATTAAGGTTCTATATATATATATATATATATATATATTAAGAAGTTCTAATAATCATCAATGTTCAAATAAGTGAATTGGCAAATAGGATCGGCCTAAACCGATTGGACTCAGTAGTTGGTCGAGAATCGGTCTAAACCCTAAAATCTTCGTGAATCAGCTGATTCATGATGGGTTGTATGTCTTGTATTCTGCAATGGTCCATATGATTGTTATTGGACTTTGAATGTATTTAGGTCGAGTGTTGTGGTCTATTACATTTATATGGATAAATTTGTAAATATGAGAGGATTATGATTTTTAGGATTTCCTATATATTGTCTATGTGGGGAAAATCCAAGATACAAGTGACGGAAATCACATTGTGAGGTAGAGACCAGTGTAGCATTTTTTTTTTTCGACTTTGTGAAAAATTCTCTAATTCTCTTAGGTGGATGTAGGTATTCATAGCAAACCATATTAAATTCTTGTATTTGTGTATAATTTTTTGTTTGATTTATTATCACCAACTCGTCAAAATCTCAGCGAGTTGGTGTATTTTTTTTTTTTTTTTTTACTCGGTTGACTGTGAGATCTCGGTGAGTTAGTGTATTTTTTTTTTTTAATTCGGTTGATTGTTTCGGTGGCCAAATGGCCATATTATGACCTAAAACTTGGTAGATAGCTTGTTTTAAGGTTGATAAATATGCTTAGAACTTAAATTTGTAAAATATTAGAACATGACAGTGTTTTAGAGTTGCACAATTGTTTGGCAGCAACCGTCAAACTGTTCTAGAGATTTTACCTGCTTCATTGCTAGAACAAGATATAATATGATAATAAAACAAATAAATAATGCATCTAAGCCATGATCAAAACATATATCAACATTAATTAACTAATATTTAGAGTACTAGAGTAATATACTATGCAACTCCCCAACTCCCAAGTCCCAACTAAAGTCATCCATTGAGTGCCTTACTCTTGAATCTCTGATAGAGTCGTAGATTAGCCAATGACGAGTAACATATATATAATTGAGTTCCATCAAAACTATATTGACCATAAAAAAATATATTTTATGTTGATGAAAAATGTATTTTTTAAGCAAGAAAAATATATTTTTTAAGCAAGAAAAATAAAAAAATATTTATGAATAAAAAAAAAGTTTTCCATTCCGTGAGGTCATAGATCGGTCCCTAGTGTCTAACATATAAAAGTCTAGCCCTATCCAACATGTACTTATGTTACTATTTAAAAAAAAAAAAAGGTCTTGGGAAAAGTGGTTTACCTTTCCAAAGCTTGAAATGTGTAGGTCTTTAAGGCAATAGATGTGATGATATGGCAAATCAATGGACAATGGAGTGATTTTGTATTCAAATCCAAGGAGGAGCCGAAATCACCCAAATAGCCAAGTTGGAGTAAAAAATTTGGCTCCCCCTCATGAGATATTCTATTTATAAGCCTTGGTTGGTATCATTTCGGTACCTCGACTATGATGGTACCAAAATTTCGACTGAGATGATGTCATTTTTGTAATTCGTAGCACATCTCGACTCGGTAAAAAAAAAAAAACACAAAATTACCGAGATCTTAGTGAGATTTTGAACTATGTCCAAGAGTATGCTCGAGAGGTTCTTTTGTGTGTATGTTTTTTGCTGATGTCATCGTTTTAGTGGATGAGACTAAAGCAGGAGCTAATGCTAAGTTGAAGTTATGAAGATCGATCTTGGACATAAGAGGTTTTTTTTTTTTTATTATTATTATTTTTTTTTTGGGGTGCAAAAATCCCCCAAGGGGACCAAAAAAAATAACAAACCCTAAAGGGCAAAAACCGGAGGACAATATCTAATAAATCCTCAGGAAACGAGAATACCCAATGACCCTTGTAAGGGTAATCAACCTCCCATTTAGAAATAGAATGTCCGCCCTATATACATGATGGAAACAATAAGAATCAAACCTTGTTTGGAGGATCATTACATCTTCGACAACTATAGAAATATCAATAGATGGAAGGCATGGATCAAGCATCAAGCATCTAATCAGTGCGAGGCAGTCTAAGGAGAAAACAACATGGCGATAACCAGCATGGAGAGTTACGTTTACAGTCATCCGGAGAGCAAGGGCCTTCCCCACAAGTGCTGAAGAGGGTGCCACATGATCGATGGTGAAGAAATACAACTCCCTCTTAACTGATAGACAAATACACCCCAAGCCCAAAGCTTTCGACCTAGAAGAGACAACAACATCAGAAAACACAAGGACAGACTCTGGAAGCTCACCAGAAGGGGAAGACGAGGGGCCCTTAAAAATATGAGAAGGAGATACCCCCATAGATCAAAGAGAGGGCCTCTTCCACATTCATATTAACAATGGAGATCTAGTTGCTGAAAGGAGGTAAGGAGATTTTAAAGCATCTAGCATTTCTTATCTTCCAAATCTCCCAAACAATAATAGCATGAGAAGTAAAGCTCATTTGTTGCTCCTTTGTCAAACCGAGGAATTTACCCCATTTAATAATCCATTCATAGATAGGCATAGAGGGGTTAGGAGAGGATTTTATAGTCACAAGAGAGGCAAATTATGCTTGTTGAGCTAAGGGGCACTCAAAAAGGGCATGTTCAACCATCTTAACCGCTTGCCCACATTGCAGGCATAGATCAGATACACCAATATTTCTTCTCTTGAGATTCACCTGTTAGAACTCCCTATGGGTTTGAGATTGAAACCCTATTGAGGAAACCACACAGGAAAAACAAGAACACGAATCTAATAAAATTATGGAGGATCTTTTTGTACCTTTCACCTAGTATGCTGAAGATGATTGATGTTGGTCACTCCCAC
>NW_024869596.1:0-10367 GCF_013358625.1 Macadamia integrifolia | reverse complement strand
ATCCCCAATAGAAAACTCGACTGTGGGGTCAGACTCGTGATCTTCAGGTGGGTGACCTGAAAAATCATCTAAAAGAGGTGTGCACGTGGAATGAGCTCACTAGCTCAGTAAGTGAAAAAGAAAGACCACACAAACATTCACATCCATATGCACAATATGCAATGGGATTTATTTTAATCTTATCCACCTAAACAACATTACTAAGTCTTAGGTTATGTGCTACTCACACCCACAGTGAGCTAATGCCCTGGGAACGAGTCATGAACTCCATCCCGCGATATGTCCATAGGGTTATCGGAGAAGACCCACTGTGAGTACTCAGAAAAGTAAAGCATGCCGACCACCGGCTCTCAACATAAAAGTAAATGACAGAAATGTAAAGGTGTCGACCCCGACAATTTAAAAGTAGTACAATTGACCCTCTTGAATATACCACTGAGGTTGCCGACTGTCCTAATGACCAGTCGAGCGTATGTCTAACCGCCACAATGACCTGACAACTGTGACCACTGGTTCCTCCCAAGTGATAACCTAACACCTCAACCCTTGTTGGGAAGGGTTGTAGCATAGGGAATGATAATTCTAAATCGTATGCTCCTATATGACAAAGTACGATTGCATAGTGCTACGGCGTCCCATACCACGGGCCACCAATGCACTAGTTTTCAAACCGACTATGGCGTCTAGTCTAATAATGCATCACGCACAGTAATCCAACCATTCATCACATAAGCACATCAATCATTTAGCATTGAGAATGTAAAGCATAACACACATATCATAAATCATTTGTTTAGAAGGCACAACCAATGCATGCGAATGGCATACGAGGATGACTAATCTACACATAATTTACATGATAACATGGCTAGTCTAGATATAATTTAATGATGTAAAAACACGACTTAAAATAAAGTCAAGTGTCATTTCCCCACTTACTTGTTGGGTACAAAAGCTCACGTTAGGTACTGGTGAGATTCGACATGAGAAATGTAAGTTTCTAGTGGAACCTATCATAAGCGAATGAGGTTAGTATTTCACCACCTTGGGGTCCAAACTAATGAGGTTAGATATTTAAATCATGTTTAAAATCACAAAAGAAGGTTGTCTGCCTGTTTTGGGCCCATTCGGGCTAAAAAATCTGACTAGTGGGCCAATAGGTGGGCCAGACAGCCCACCGGTCTTCACCCACTGGTTCAACAGGCGAGCAGGATAGCCCATCGGTCTTCATCCACCGGTTCAACAAGCGGGCCGGATAGCCCACCGGTCCTTACCCACCTGTTGGAATTAAGGTTCTGCCCCAACAGACGAGCCCCTACAGGTGGGCGCGTTCGCTCGTCGATCTTTGTCCACCTGTTAGAATTAAGGTACTGCCCCTACAGGTGGGCGGGTTCGCGTGCCGGTCTTTGCCCACCTGTTGGTGCAAAAATTGGTTTTCTCTCTTAAAACACTCCTCAACCTTGGAAAAATCAAATGGGGTTGTTCCAATCACATTTTTCACACATCTAAGGTCTTATAATATGATTCTAACCTAGATCTAAGTTAGATTTAAGGATTGAAAAGCAATCTTACCTTCTTTGCTCAAGAACTCTTTCAAAACCCCAAAATCACCTCTTAACTCAAGAAATCACCAATGCTTCTCAAATCTTGCAAACACTTCTTTAAACCTTCAAAATATACACATAGACCATAACCTTAGATTCATCATCTCAAGTGAGATTAACAAGATCTCATGGAACTCTACCCAAATCAAGGGTTTCACTTGGGGTTTTGTGAAAGTTTAAGAAATATAGTATTCACTCACCTCAAATCGTAGGTCTCGTGTTGGGGATCACTTTTTCGATGCTAGAATGAGAAGATCAAACCTCGGCGTCGCTTAAAATCATTTTTTCCTCTTTTTCTTTTCCTTTCTTCTTCTTCGTTCTCTTTTCTTCCTTTCTTTTCTCTCTCTTCTTTACTTTTCTCACCCACTCTTTAAGGCATGAAATGAGAAAAAGAAAAATAATAAGTACTATTTATACTAGACAATATTTAGTAACCACATAGGTGGGTCACACTTCGCCCATCTGTTGGTCAAAACTTAGCCAAACAATTGAGATTTCGATGGAATTCGACTCTCAGCATGTATCTCACTCTCGGCACAAGATATATAATACGTATATACTTTAGAATACGACTATATACCAGCATTATCCGTACATGGCCTTATGATACGTGCATGTACACAACTTGGGTACGTCCGTCTCCTTTGGCACTGAGTCGGACTTGTCTGGCCAACCTGTATTCAAAGTCACCCTTGCCATCATGGTCCATAGGAAACCCACCTTAACCCTCTCTGGTTCAAATCTTGTATGATTAAACCAAGTCAACCATGTAAGTAAATCAGGTTTTAAAAGTAGGGTATCACAGATAAAGTAATTTTAAAAAATAGAAAATTCGTGTAGAAAAATGTGATTAGAAGTTAGAAAACACATGACTTGCAATCCTAAGATAGTTATAAGCTGAAAATAAATTTATAACCCTATACCTATCGACCAAAAATTCACAACATTTGGATCTAAAAATATGCAAGTCACCAAAATAAATAAAAAAACTAGAAAATTCCAATATAAAAACCAAGTGAAAATAGTGTGAATATGCCACTGGCATAATATTTACCGACGCCCTGAGACAATCCGTATGTCATATGAGATAATTAAGACGTCAGATATAAATCTAGAACCCCAAAAGAAACAGTAGAAAGATATACAGATAAATAAGAAAAATGAAAGTAAGGGGCTACGACAAAACATGCTAATGCAAGACATTAAAATATGATTCTAAATTCTAATTATCCCCGCATGCACAAAAACTATGAAGAGAATTGGCCTAATAAGTGACACAATATCAGATTTTAAATACATACAATATTACAAGAAAAAAAAATTAGACACACACTTGGAAAAACAATGTAAAACCCCACCTAAAACCAACCTAATTGTTTCGGATGCTAAGGAAACTTAACGATGAACAAATTCTGAATAACTAACCTAAATTATGCATAAAAATAGGATTAAGTATGAAACAATGTGATTTAGAATCATGTGACATGTAGACCTAGAACAAAGAAACTTAATAGATGAAAAATCTAGAATTTGTGAATGATTTAGTGCTAGAAAGGCTAAACAAAGAGAATATATATATATATATATATATATATATTTCTTGTAAGAGAAAAGTCAAATTTGTGTTTTGGTAGTGCTTCCCCCAATGTATTGCATTTGATATTACACACACAGAGGACTTGCTTCCGCAACTATAAGGAGATCCTATCTAACTCTTAACCACTCCAGTATATTTTTTGGGTTCTAGGCTTTATTAGTAGAATTGTCGGTAGAAGCTCCCACAAACTTCCTTGGAGCAGATAACCTTCTTAACCTTTAGAATGGGGGTAAATCACTACCTCTTGAAAATCAAGCTTCTTAAGTCGACCCAATCAGCAAAATCCCTTATAAAGTACTTTCAGTTAATATATGGGGATGAAGTTTGGGAAGAAGGGAATCCAAAGAAAAGATTAAAGATATGGATCATGCTGTTTTTTAATTTATTTTTCTCAAATAGTAAATAACATTAAGAGGACAAGTGATTTTTATCTAGGAGCGGGGCCTATGCCACACAAAAGGGTATGGTGGTTATTTTGCATGCCATGTGTTCGTGGCCCTTACTAAATGATCCGCCTACCCCTTTGAAAGATAAAAATATCACCCATATTAATGCTTCAATGTGTGCTCTTACTAGTTCTTGTGCTATCAGAGAGAGCCTCTCACACATAAAACTCACACCCTATATTTTTATATGGGAAAACAAACTATGTCCACAACCTCTCTCTATCTCTCTGAATCACACTCCTATAGTCCTATGCATCTTCACCCCAACCGTTGTAATTGCGCACCCCAACTTACCCGGTTGTTTCCCTTGCAATGGTCACCTTCCTTCAATGATTCACAATAGTAGTTTAGAAGGAAGAGAATTGGAGATGGGTCCAATGACCCTTGCTCAACCAAGTTCACAATGAGCCTGAAGGCTTGAAGCCAAGCAAGCAGTAATTGCAATTTGCATAAAATGAAGACAACAAAGTACTGAGGTGATGCTCATCCATCTTGTAACGACAACTAAGGTCAGAGGATATTCTTTATTACGGGAGAAAATTAAAAGGAAGGTAAAGTGAAATTTTCAAATTTAAAAATAAGTTTTTGTAATCTTTATCAATGTGATTGTATTAACCACTTAATTTTCATTTTATCATACTTAGTGATGATACATTTCAAGTTGTATAACAAGGGACTTTGGAAGCAAAGTAAAATAATTTTAATAACCAAATATGGAATGTTTGATTTGAAGTTAGCAATTGATATAGTCTCATGAGGGTAATGATTACAATAGATTTATTTTTAAGGTAAAATTTTTTACTTCCCTTCCTTTCATTTTTCCTTGCAACCAAAGAGCTTGAGTATTCTTTAAAAAAAAAAAAAAAAAACAAAAAGCCGAAGTACAAACAAACACTTCGAATCCACTAGTTAGGGGAAAGAGCTAAGTGAAGTGAAGCTCATCGTCCTCATCAAAACAACGGAGCAAAAACAAATATTGCTATTATTCCTCGTTATCAACGGATCAATGTTGGACAATATCAGGTTTAACTTAGAATTGGAGATGCTCCATGGTCCTGAGTTAGAAAGAAGCTTAGCTACTACCCTGGTTGTAGCCAAGTAGTTGTACCCTTTGCTTGTAATTAAAGAAATGAAATCTTGAAGGGTATTTTAAAAAAAAATACTATAACCTAAGAGGGTATTTTTAATCAAAGGGGGAAGGTGAATTATTCTATTTCTTTGACTTTGAACAGAGGTTGTAGCTACATGATCCTACGTAGGGTTGTCAATCGGTCGAGATTGGCTAGTCTCGGTTGGGCCTAGATGGGCCTAGTGGGCCTATGTCCTCAGACCATGACCTACCTATTTAAGGAATGAGTCAGTCTCGGTTGGTGTCGTGTCCTGCTTGGTCGGGTTATGGGCTTTAATCAGACTTCTCCTAATTGGGCTATAATCGAGCCTTAAACGGGGTAATGTACAAATAAAGTATTAAACGGGCCTTAAGCGGTCTTTAATTTTCTTAGATTTAAGATACTTTAATTTATTTTGTTAAATTATCAACAATTTCGAAAAGATATTACACTTAATTATAGTCAATAATTGATAAAAATATCAATATATACCCTATTCTATCCCAAAAAAATCAAAATACCTGTACAAACGGTCGGATTAAACATGTCGGTCCGAGTCAAACTTGTAAACAAGTTGGGCCAGTCAGGCTTATCCCTTACATCGTGTACTACCTATTTATAAACGGGTTGGGCTTAGGCCTGACACATTTATTAATCGGGCTAGTTTAGGTCGAGCCATAAATGTGTCAGGCTCAGTCGGGCCTACCGATGCAGGCTTGGAAATTGACCAGGGAGAAGAGAGTTCAAAAAAAAAAAAAAGGAACTCAGCTCCTGCCCGCCCTGAACTCAGGGCCTCAGGCTAGCCAATCTCAATCATAGATTGTGTAATACCCTGGTAAATTTCGAGGATGAAATTTGTTGTTAGGAGGGGAGATTGTAACACATTGGTAAATTTTGATGATGAAATTTGTTGTTAAGAAGGGAGATTATAACATATTGGTAAATTTCGAGGACGACATTTATTGTTAGGAGGGGAGATTGTAATACCTTGAAAAATTTCGAGGACGATATTTGTTATTAAGTGGGGAGATTGTAATACCCTGAAATATGACTAGGAGTATTTTTGTCTTTTGACCATTGTAGGGTCAAGGTGGCTTAAAGTGGGGATACCAAACCATTGAGGGTGCATCAATCCTCGGTAATTGCTAAAACTCATCAATTAGATATAACTACAATATAGAATAACTTTAGGGTTTTGTCATAGAAATTACCATTTTGCCTTTGAACCCTAATTTATCATTTTGCCACTGGACTATAATTTGACTTTTCTTTTAATTACATGATTCTAATGTCAACTCTAATATGGAATTATTTAATTAATAATAGAATATATATATATATATATATATATAAATTTTTCATCCACATAGATAATTAGATAACAAGTGGATAACGCCTAATTAACTAACAACCCTAACTAACTAATTATTGTTAATTAATAATTAACAAATGAAGGCTTTCCTAATCAAGTTGGGACTCACCTTTTGAATTTTGGATAAGCTTGTACATAAAGTAAGTAAGATAATATAGGATAAGTGAGAGAAATAGTTGGAGATCAACTGACTAGAATAAAGGAAGAGAGGGAGTTGGAGATGAAGTAGGAATGTTAGAGATAGAGTTAGGGATGCTTTGAGAAAGGAAAATAGAAGCAAAAAACGTGGTTCTATTACCTGTCACTATCTATTTATGAAAAAAAATCAAAAGGGAAAAGGAAAGGTATTGTGGAGAAGAAAGAGGAAAAGAAAGAAGAAAAAAAAAATGAGAAACTGAATCAAGATGTTGAATGGCTTTCAAGGTAAGAACTCTTAACATAATTTAATTACTTTCTTATATTCAACTTGGAGGATTAATCATGATTTAAAAGTTTGGAATTTTGAATTATGGGTTTAAGGAGAGATAAAATAAGATTTTGAGATATTCACAGTAATTTCTGGGACGAACAAAACAGTAGCCCAAGCTTGTTCATGTTATTAAAAATATTTAGTTATTGTTTTACAATCTAAAATAATTACTGAGAGTATATGAATGTGTTTACAGTCTCATAAAAATTTCATTAAATTATGAGTTTATTTGATATACCAAAAAATTCATATACTTAGATACGTCACTGTCCGGGGAGTTTTATATACCCAATAATGGCAGTAGTGACAGAAGAATTTAGACTGCGAAATTTAACCTGATATTTTTACCATAGAAACTTTCATGGGTTTTCTAAAACTCTAAAAAAATTGGAAGTGATTTGAGTTTGGAAAATTAAGTTAATGAATCTTTCAAATTTATTGGTCAGAATCTGTTATAGTCCGAAGATTGTTTTTTAGGGAGATTGATACCTAACCTAAGAAGGGTTATTTGATGTGATCTTCATATGAGACTTGTATATATGAGTTAGGTTTCAATAGGATCTAATTTTAATATATTTGGAGTTTTAGAGATATTTACTTTCTATTTTTCTATGTCAGTAGGCAGAATAAGTTGAGGTAAAATTTTGAGAACGACTTCAAGGTGAGTGGAACTTCTATCCTAACTTGATTATTTTTATAGTGTTATTCAAAAGAGAATTTTATGAACAATAGATCTATTCTAAACCTTAGATTTCATGATGGTTTGTCATTAGAAATATGATTTCTCAAACCTAATGTTATGTACATGAGAGAATGAGGAACAAATTGAAAGTTATTCCATGATTTGCATTATATATACATAATAGAATTTTTTAAATTGAGCATTGATTACATAATTTTAGTTTCTAATATTATGTGTTAATTTGTGATTATGATTGTTTGGCGTAATGTACTTTGTGTATTATATGATTCTTATACCATATGAGATTTTCTCTGTACATCTTTTTAAAATAATAACTTAAATAAATTTAATATTTTGATATATAAGATGCATTGTTTGTTGTGGTAATGATGCTTTATATTACCGACCTTGATTGAGAAAGGATTTGAGACTTTTTTTATCATTACTTTGTTATTTGTGGCTATTGTTTTGATGACTTTTATAAAAACTGAAACTGAAATTGATTTCATGTCCACTTAGAGATCGACTAGGGCGGAATGAAAGTATTGATCACATTTAACTTTATTATTTTTGTCTCGCCTTATCAACATTGACGTTATAATGTTGAAGTGAGGATTGGTTCGCTGGACTTTTCCTTAGTGGAACTGTGAACTACTCGATGACGCAACCTATCATCGACAGGATCTACCAATTGTTACTTGACCTTCGGGAGGTATGACTTGGTCTTTGGGAGGTTAGACACTAGATAACTTCTACGAGTTTTTGTATGTTAAGTAGGGGCAATGTGGTACTATGACACATTGACCATTCATTGATGATATTGTGAAATTGTTGTTTAATTTATGTTAAGTCATCATATATACTTATGCGGCGATATAAATGGAGCAATGTAAGTATGTGTGGTATGCTTGTTCTTTATCTTCTTGAAAATTTTATATTATACTATATATGTCTTTCCTTATATTGGTTATATGATCGTGATTTCAAACATGTTAAGTGTTGTGATTCTATGCACTAAGTTTCTTCCCAAAGACTTACCCTCATAACTTGCAGATGACGTTGATGAGAACTATTATAGAGATGACGTGAATGTTGAACCTATAGTTGATCAGTAAGAGGACATTGCTTATGGATTTGAAGAAGACAATGATTTTTATTTCTAGACGATGTAAACTTTGAGTTTGACTTTGAAGACATACTTTAACTCAACTTTACTTTAAGTTTAAAATTTGAATTAGATATTTGAACCTTGAATTTTAAATAATATATCAGTTTAGTTAACTCTTGCTTGTACTTATGTTTGTGTGGATACTATTTCAATTCATTATCACCTAAAATTTACAGATCTTGTGGACCATTAATGTCCAAAAACTCTAGATCGGGTTTTGGGGCATCACAGATTGCTCCGCAGGTTTGGCCAAGGCCTTGATTTTTTCTGGATGAGCTTTGGACGGACTCGGGCTGGCCAAACTAGTCCCACGTAGGGGTGTCAATATCCAAACCGGACCGGTTAAACCGGAACGGACCGAACCGATTAAGCCCGATCCAAACCGAACCGGTGGCTTATTGGGCCGGTTTTAGTTTGTATATTAAATTGAATCCGGTCTCGATTCGATTCGGGTTAGCCCGTTGGGCCACCGAAAATGCCAGCAATATGCACCGAAATCGGAACCGATCCAAACCAACCCGAGCCCACTGTTTAACCCCTAATATAAAATTACAAATTCGACATTTTAACTTCAACACTTCAAAGTTCAACCTTTCAAAACCTGAAAACCCTAATTTTTCAAAAGAATGAAAAGTTGAAAACCTAGGTTGGTGACGCCGTGAAGCCGTGACGGAGTGAGCAGCAGGCAGCAGCAGCCAGCGGCCAGCGGACCAACGGTTATGGCCATGGGCCCTAGCGCCGGAGTTGGTGAACGTAATAGCGATGGCGGCAAGCGATGTGTACAGAATACAGTTATGGCCTTATGGGGTGTTTGTGCTGGAGGTGGCGTGCGGCCGGAGACCCATTGAAACGTCATCTGATGACGAGCCGCTGCTGATCGATTGGCCGATTGGGTGAAACTGTGAAAGTGAAACCGTGAAAGAGCTTTATGCGAAATAGTGAAAGGGAGGCTCATCGAAGCGGACGAAGCCCCTGACTCGAGGATTGCAGGGGAGTACAAGGTGCAAGACACGGAGGTTGTGCTTAAGATTGGGTTGGCTTGCTGCCATCCTGACCCTTACGGTAAATGGATGGAGTGTTATGCTTATGTTTTACTTTTTATTCTTTGTCAAATGTGTGCCTAATTACATAGCTCGATTTTTGCAGAAAACGCATTTGTCTAGTTTCCGCAAATCTTATTTGAAGACATCCTTTGTTACAGTCCAAAAACTGATGCATGTGAAGAATGATGCTAGATGATGTTGAAAGAAACCAGGCAAAGATTGATGCTATAGCGGCATATGAATCTATATTAAGCTGCAAAAGGTAATTGTTTGCTGTCCAAGGTCATGGTATTAGTTGCAGGTAGTTGATTGTCTTCTGGTTCTTCCATTGGTGGAGTGTGGTTCTTTTTCACCGAATTGCTATTAATTGCCCATGTTAACTTTAAGTCTTATTTTGAATAGCATAATCTGTAGGATTTTCTCTGTTCAAGGGTGTTCCAATAATACTTTCTACCTGGTTTTTGATGGTCCATATGCTTGTACCATGGCTTCAGCAAGCAATGACCTCGGGACTTCATAGACTTGCGTCGTTGATCTCCGTGAGTATGACATTCCCTGTCACGTTCTTTTTGCCATTGATAATGGTGATTTAAAATATTTTCTATTAATTTTGGAGCTTAGATTTCCTTTCACAGTTTCTATGGTTTATAATGAACAATAATTTCGATGATTATGAATTGTCACAACTAAACTTCCTTTTAAATTTCCAGATGCTAAATATGATATAATAAAGATGATATCATACATGATGGATCGGATCTCTCTCTCTCTCTCTCTCTCTCTCTCTCTCTCTCTCTCACACACAAGCACATATTTTGGAATGATTCTTTCATTATCTCTATCTGTGGTACCTTTTCTAGGCTCCTGTTTGCATTAT
>NW_024869595.1:0-10448 GCF_013358625.1 Macadamia integrifolia | reverse complement strand
AAATTAGAATCAGCTAGTTGTTCAGTAAGTTGTTGCGGAATACGGGTCACAGTATTTATAATTTATTGTCTAAATTCCTTAGACAAATAGAAATCCCACCAACCACGCAGTTGGCCGAAAAATCCTATTGCTATCATTTTAGCAACCTCAGAATTAGATGAATGATTTAGTTTTGCCGCTGTAGCATACATAAACATTTATTTTAAAAGATTGATGATTTGATATTCAGATAAACCATCAATATTTCACTCAAAAATAGTATTACCATCGATCAAAAAATTTACAGGTTCTCCTTCTACTTCAAATTGAAGGTCAACAGGAGAAGGTCGAGGGTAATAATAGTTTGTTGGAGCGGTAGGCATAACTTTTCAAGCTTTCTTCATGACTTGAATAAGTTGAGGAAGGGACTTAAGAACTACTGCCTGTTGAGGTAGCATAGACTGAAATTCTTTCTCTGCTAGTTCAATTTCAGAATCAAAAGGTTCAGCCAGAGAAAGAGTTAGGGCTTGTCTTTCTTCAAATTTACTTTTAGATACCTGGAGTTTTTGGAGTCGAGTAACAATCTCATCAAGAATGTTAGACTCAGTTTTCTTTTTTGGGATATCTAAAGTTGGGGGAGGTTTGAATAAGACAGACTGGTTGCTTTTTGGTTGAGAAGCAGTTTCTGGCTTGCTTCTAGGTTGAGAGGAAAAAGTTGGCCAGATATGCTCAATTTTAGCATGAGAGGTAGATGGAGTAGAAGCTTTTAATGAGTCTACTATCTTCTCAATATGATCAGTTTGGTTTCCAATAGACTGAAGACATAAATTAGTAAATTTATTTTGTTCAACAACTTGACTAAGATGAAATTCAGTCAGAGGAGAAGCGGTATGGCTTGAAGTTTTAAGAGGAACAAACATCTTATTACTGCCTATTTTTAAGGCTTGAAATGGAGGGTGAACAGATTCAATTTCTGTTCTTTCTTTAGAAACATAAGTGGTTGTCACCTTCTTAATCTCACTAACTTGATGAGAGTTAGAGGATTTGTTAAGAAGATAAATTTTTAACCACTGAAAGAATGAAAGATTTATTTGATGGTATGATTAGATGATTCCTCGTTTAATTTATGATTCCACTATTATATTCTGATTCTGTTGCTACTAGTTTGATTCGTGTTGTGAGATTGTGAATGTTAAGGTACTGTTATTAGAGATCCTGGTAGGTTAGCAAGATGGATAAGCATCTTACTCACACCACTGGTATTCCTAATGGTAAGTTGGGTCTACTGGAAATGGGGTGTGACAATTTTATATGATCACATTTTTTTATATGCCTATCTGTTGTCTTATGAGGTAGTTTATGCTTTTATGTATTACATGATGCATATGATGTATGGATGTTAAGAGTAACATGTGTAATGCATATTTATTTTAAATTCTTTCATTACCCTTGACTGTGAAATGCTTGTGCAATATGAGAACCCCTAATTGGTGAGGATCTCCTGGCTTCTATTAGGAGAAATCGGATCAGATTCACGTATAAGAATTATATCGTATGTCCATGATCCGTGAACTTAGAATTCATTAAATACAGAGAGAGAAAATGGATTTTAAATCTACGGACTAGGGACTTATGAGATTACTCTCGGACATAAACTTGACCTGAATTCCTATTCTGATGGCTGTGGAGACTGCTTCGAGGATACTTTAGGAACTCCAACAGGCTAACCTACTCCGACGTGATAGCATGGCATGTCCCTGCATATGGGTATTGTCCGAACCCCATGATCAATTTTTAGGGAATGTTTTAAAAACTCTTTTTACTCATGCATTAAATGAGAGAGAGAGAGAGGTTATTTTGTAAGATTATTGTACTTGGAGTAGACGTGGAGGCCATCATCTAACCTAATGATTTGGTCATGGGTGGAAACTCACCATTTTTATGAAATGGGTAGGTTGAAAATGGCTTATTAACAACCTAATAATAATCTGTTTTCGCTAAACAATGCATTAAAATGGTTGGAGATTTACATAAAGTCCCTTGGGGTTTGGGATTATTAACAAAAATTTCCTCGGGATCTGAGAAAGTTATTAATGCTATGCTGTGGAACCTAAACAGCCACCCTTGGATTGGAATGTTCCAACAACCAGATAAGAGGATTCATTGCGTCGGGTATTCGACGAGTGTGGCCACTGATCACTACTGTCTACTAGTATTCGTGGAAGAGTTGACTTGAAGTGGTATCCCTTTAATCTTCAATGAACTAAAGTGATTCCCAAACTAGACGGACAAAATGATGAACTAATGCCAAACCCTGCCAAACCCTCATAATAATCAATGATGTCAAGCCATTATGAGCATCTTCTTTGCAAAATATATGAAATGAATACAAGTCCCTACAACTAATTGGTTTTAGATAATTCAAAGGGGTTTTAGCCTAACTGAACCATTTTTGTTGAAGAAGAAAAAGAAAAAGAAAAAGAAAAGCAACCAACTGAGGTATATATAGTTGGAATTAAGGGTGTCAATTGGTCCAGTTTTGATTATTTGATTTGGTTTTGATTCAATTCAAAATACAAAATATAGAAATCAAAATCGAAGAGATCAAAATCAAGAATAGAAACACATTTTAAAAACCAAAACTGAATCAGTTCGGTTTCGTTTCGTTTTTATTTGGTTTTATATTGAGTTCTTTATTTATTCAGTTTTTTATTTGGTTTCGTATTAAATTTAGGTCCTATTTTAGGTGTTTGGGCTAGGTTTAACATCTTCACTAATAAAAGAAAACACTTATTTGTTAGGGTTATGATGCACCAAACTTCTATCAAATATTAAAAAGGAATAGAAAATCATCTACATTGATTGAAATAGTAAAAAAGAATATAATTTTAACCGATTCCTTATTCTATTTGAAAAAGAGCTAATTCAGTTCGGTTCAACGATTTTAGTCATAAAACTGAAACTAAATCGATAAAAGATTCTAGCTTTTGAAACAAAAACAGAATTTAAATGGCCAATTTCAATTCTAAACTAACTCTCATAGTTGGATATACACACACACACACACACTAGTAAATATGAACGTGTGACTTTTGTTTAGTGGCAGAGAGAGAGAGATTCATACTATTTGATCGTCATTAGGTGGAAGTATATGTAGCATCAATTTGAAGTCCACCAATTAATCTTTCTTCATGTTATCACCAATTAATCTTTCTTCATGTTATTTAGTTTTGATATATATATATATATATATAGCAAAAGCAGCCGTGTGAATACACGTGTGTTGTTGTACCTAGCTTTTTAAGCCTACCTAGCAGAAATATATGGCAAATAAGAAATGTATTAGTTTTACTGATCAATTGATGCGTTTCAAAGGTGTATATCATACATCGTATGAAAATTAATTGCTTAAAAAAATAAAAACTTCAGTGGAGAGAATGAATTCAGAATTGCAACTTGGTTGGACCCAAGAAGCTCAGCATTGTCTAAACTTTAAAGCCTATATGTTGGTTTTTGTTCTTTCTATTTCAAGAGAATCGTGGCAACAAGCACCTCTTAATTCTTCTCCCCTTTTGTGTCATGCCCTGCATCAATTATTGTTACAAATATTAGACCTTAGTACACCTGGCTCCACCAACCAACCTATGTTATAAGAAAAAAGAAGAAGAAAAAAAAAAAAAAAAAAAAAAAAGACAGGGAGAAGATGGCACACCATGCCCCAAATATGGCTTAGGTATGCGACACTGGATTCCCAATCCAATCAGCCTAATAATACCCAGGAGCACGGTTGTAGTGTAGTAACCAACCACTTGAGAACATCTACCATAATCAGAGTATGCATATAGAGTCCATAGGAAGCATAAATATGTGTGGTGACCAACTACAATGATGGTTACTGTTAATTAATGGTACAGGCCCGTAATGATTGAATCCACAGGTAACAATAGCAATAATATAAACTTTACAACCATTGTTAATATAAATTCAAGAATAAATAGTAGAGGTGTTCATCCAGCTACAAAGTGTCTTGCAAACACGGCCTCACAACCGTACTAATGTTCTGTTCATCTCAACTCCGGTTCCACCATCTAAAAACATATATCAACGAGAGGTGAGCTATACAGCCCAGTGAGGGCTGAGCATGCAAGCACACACATACTTATCATGAATGCCAACACAAGCTCTCAATATCATGAGAGTTGTCTCATATGCAAAAATCCACATGATCTATTTATTAATATAATTTTCATTCAAATTACTAATCTCAATAAGTGGGTACAAGTGTTATAAACAACGTAGGTGACATCTCCTACCCTGTACGTTGGGCCTCAGAGATATAAGCTAGTTGAAAGTAGGAGTCAGCAGCTCCAGTCAGAGCCTCGGTCCCCCAGCTAACATCTAAATAGTAACCCCTGACAAACATGATCCAGAATCCCACGCCATCATCGGTTCTCCCATGCTATTCAATAGTCATACATACAGTACGTTGTACCATACTATGCCCTCTCAGGATATAGTACATCGTATCCGAGTATAGTAATCCTCTGGGACCAACCACCGAGTGGGATTAGCGAATACCTTACCCTCTATTGGTAAAGGGTTATAGCACTGGGATGTGACCCTAACCATATGTAATCTATATGTATCCATAGTAGCCATAGCATCCACACACATATCTATGGCCATAGATGTAAGAATGACCTCTGAGCACAGTACCCAAAAGAACCTTGGCCACACCGTGCCATAGACCGTCAATATTACACTTATTTCCACATTCTATCACATTATCCATCCACAAATCTCGATCACATCCAAGTCGGTAAACACATGCATCATGTGAAATTATATAACTTTATATAAAATAAATCCATCACAGAGATCATCACATTCGACATGTGCATGCAAAAATAAAATAGTATAACAAACACTCCGTGAAATAAACCAACACTCACTCACTTGATTTCCTAATTTGGTATTCTTTCACTGAATTCCGCTCACGCGTATCCTTACCAGGTACATTTTCAGGTTCCTAAATTACCAATTCACATGTAGATAAATTTTTATTTCCGTAATCATTTATAAATTTTTCCTTCCTATGTTCTAGCTGAATTCTTATACCGAAATCCACACTCATCTGATAAGGTGTGCACTAACCTCAAGTCAGTATTCCTTCTTAGATGACTAGCTAGCATTCCAGTGCAGCTTATAGGTCATTTATTCAACCAACATAGCCATTGAGCCCATTTACTGGTTTAGACCCATAGGTGCTTAACTCATAATTGCCCTACTGGATATATCTGTACTGCCCTTGGCTCATGAATGTACTTCGATAAGGTTTTCAACCACAGGTAGGGGCAATACTAACATTTCACAATCCAACATCCTTTATGGCATTTTCTTTCCTTATTTAGGTCGTCAATTATGCCCTCACATGGCTTAACCATTTATGAACAGGATGAGGCTTACAAATACAGTCTATAGGCTACCATTATTAAATTTCCTCTAATAGCCCTATTCTATCAGGACCAAACCGGCCGGTTTGCCTGGCAGAATAGGCCTTTTGCAACCTACCATCCCTGCCCTTCTTGACAGGATTTTGTCGGGAAATTTTTGATAATTGAGATGCATCCTACCCAATTCAAATAATTTTTTCCTAATTCAAATTGAGTTTCTGAGCACTAAATTAGATCCATTGGGTCTTAATTTAACCCAATTTACTCCCTGGGTATGGCCAATAAATCTTCCATGTATCCTTGGGTAAAATTGGGATCATGTGTGGGCAATTCCCATCACCAATTTCACCCAATTTCATTTAATTATGAAAAGCCCTGTGGTTTAGGGTTTCTGGGACAGTCCTATAGCCGATTGGGTTTCACTTGGGTCTAACAGTTGGGGCTTTTGCTGTGGAAGGCTATATTAGGTCCCCACAAGCAATTCCTTACCCCCAGTTTCAATTTCAGACTAACCCTACCCCTAACCAATTACTACCCTAGCTCAATTCACAAGTATGGGTTAGGGTTTTACCTTTCCAACAATTCTTGAGTATGCAGATGGGTCCACCCATAGCTGTGTAGCTCCGGATTCTATTTCCAGCCATGGCAGCATTTCCTCACCATGGGCAGCATGTAGGGGTATATGAATAGTAGCAATAGCAGCCACAGCAGTAGGAGCAGCAGTAGCAGAGAGGGCTGCTGCACTCTCTTTCTCCTTCGTTCCTTTCCTCTTCTTTCTTCCTTCCTTCTCTTCTCTTTTCTTCTCTACTTTTTTTTTTCTATTCTCAGCAGAAAAAGAAAGAAAGGAAGTGACCAACCTTCCCTCTTTATATAGAGCTAATATATAAAGAGGGAAGGTCGTTTTGGCAAAGTACTTTTATAAAATAAAAAATAAAAAAAATAAAAAAAAACCATTTTTCCTTAGTAATTAACTTAAATAACTCACTATAGAAATTAGGGTTTAACATGAAACTAATTGCATTAAGACCCTTAATCATGCCATAATCCATGGTAAGAATGGGTAAAATAACCCTGCAAAGCAGTGGGGCCCACAGAGAAAAATACAAATTTCTGAGCATTCTGCCACTGCAACCGGCTGACCGATTAATCTGAGGCTATCCCAACATTTATCTTCTATGGGATTCCCTGCTGTCCTACCTCCTACCCAAGGTAGTCCACACTATGTAGGACCCTTCTTACTCATTATCTATTCTTCTCCCTTGCCTACTTCCATATCTACACAGCTCTACATAGCTGTAAGGCTGTTTACATAGAACCTTTAATTCGAATTTCACATCTTACCCTTCTCAACTGAATTCCACTTCTGGAACTGAGGGGTTCTAAATCTAGGGTGTTACAGAAGATGCATGTGGCAGCAACATCAGCTGCTAGAAAGGGAGAACGAGGTTACAATCTCATGAAACTAACCTTTCTAGTGATATACCAAGGATACCAATTGATGATGGTTGGTAGGTTGAGAGCATCAATTGTGTATCGAGTTGTAGTAATAGGCACCACAGAATCAGTGTCTCCACTGCACAAAGAATTTAATCGTTGGGCATGATCAGCTAAGGAAGTATAAATAATCCAACATAGATTGGCTGGTGACTTGTCTTTATACATTAGAAGCAATATAACATAGTAAGCACTATCTAAACAAACTCAAAGGAGTCAGAGAGGGGAGGGGAGGAATCTGTCCCACTATAGTTTCTCTTTTGTATTCTCTCTAGTATATATAGGCAAGGTCTCATCTATGAATGAATCCTCTACAAGGAAGGGAGAGAGACATTTGGCTTTTACACCGCGCATAAGAGAGCCGTTCTGCTTTTTCCCGTTCATTTTTTTTTTTCTCAAATAGGGAGAGAGATGTTTGGGTTTTACAATGCGCACAAGAGAAACAAAGGATATGGAGAATTCAAATCTAAATAAAATGCTGAATAAATATCGAAAATAGATGTCAATCAAATTCTAATCAAATACTAAATCAATAGACCATTTAATTACACTAAATGTTGTTTGGCTTTTGTCCCTTCGTTTTTGGATTTTTTTTTCTCATGCTAAATAAATGTCGAAAATAGATGTCAATCAAATTTTAATCAAATACTGAATCAATAGACCATTTAAAATTACACTAAATGCTGCCCAAGAGAGCCGTTCAGCCTTTGTCCTTTTTTTTTTTTTTTTTTTAATGTCAAAGGGTTTTTTTCTCATTTTGAATTTTTTTTTTTTTTTTGGTCTTCTTAAACAAGTATACTAAAGAAGTGAAGAACGTACTTTTAATAGTAGTATGATATGATATGATATATATATATATATATATATATATTGTTAAACATAGTTAGAATTCATTCCAATTGAAGTACTTAGTTTTGCCATGTGGACTACTTATATGACTATTATGAGGATTGGATAGGTGGAAATAAATTGGGTTGGCAATGAAATATGGAAACCTTATTTGGGGATTGAAACTAATATTTTTCAACATTTCCTATGCTGCACCTATCCCTCGATAGAAAAATGATTTTAAAACATTAAAATGACAAACATGGAAACTTTATATTCGTCTGAAATTGGATTCCTGATTAAACGATGATATGAACAGCATGCCCACATCATTTCAGTCCCATCAAACATTGTTTATTGTTTTAGTTGGTTCTTCAAAAGATAAAATTTCACAAGTCCATGCCCACAAAATTTCTGCCACATTACATGCCAATTGAGAAAATCTAAACCATTGAATGATGTATTGGCTTGTGAGAAATTTAAAACCTAAATTTACAGTTACACATTTTCCTTCTATTATCAACAACCCATAACTATTCAATGGTTTTTGTTTCTGTACCATCATTTCTTAATTTTATTTTATTGATAAAATGAAAAGAAAATAAAATTACGGAAACAAAATCATATCTATATCCTTTGTGATTGTTTGACAGTGGCGCCGGTCCCCAGCCCTCCGAGCTAACCTGCTAGATACCAACATACACATTTGATATGTTTAATTATTATAACATGAGTTAGATTTTTTTTCTTTCCTATCCCACTTGTCATGCTATATGATAGATGGTTGGGTGTTAGTACAAAAGTATAGTGTGCAAACCCCATGGAGATGAACAGAAGGTTAGAATGTAACTGGTCTTGTCGAGGAGACCACAATTTAAACTTCCCCACTTCTCCACACCTCTTTTGACTATATAATAACCATATTACTTAAATAACTTATCAAAATACTCCCTCCATGTCCTTTCATACATAACTTCCCACATACGATAATAGTTCACGTCCAACAATACAACTAACATGATAATGAGGATAAATACACATGTAACGTCTCCATCCCCCTCAAGGTGAGGTCTTGTCCTCAAGACCTAAAGATGGGATTTAAACCCACATGGACTCCCAATCCTCCCACGTGGCATCAGATGGAGTCAAGCTGCTACAATGGATTAGAATCTGGACTTTTCCTCATCGCTTCCGCCGATCTAAGATAGCTTGTGGAGTAGGTAGGAGTACACTGTCATCAGCTAAAACTATAGGTGAGATTATCTTGCACTTGACGTTGATTCCCAAGAGATTTCTTAAGTAAAGAAACATAAACGTGGGATGGGACACAGGATTCTATTGGTAATGCAAGTCTATAGGCCACATTGCCAAATGCTTCTCGACTTGATAAGGACCATAAAATCGGGGAGACATTTTCTTATTCTTCTGGAGAGATAATGTAACCTAACGATAGGGCTGAAGTTTGAGATAAACTCAGTCTACTACATCAAATGTGTGCTCCTGATGTTTCTTACCATAGACCTGTAGAAACGCAACCCTAAAACGATGCAGAAGATAATGGAAAAACAAAACAAACAATGCACACAGATTTTACGAGGTTCGGCAAGGTTGCCTACGTCCCCGGTGAGATGAGATCCTGCTTCACTATCAATGGAGAATAGGGTTACAATACTCTTCCTCACACCTCTCTGTATTGCTTGCATTACAGAGAAAGAAACCCTCGCTACAAATATATAGCGGAAAAAAAACCCTAATCCGGATCAAATTACAATTTCCAACCTAATCCGGATTAAACTACAATTGCCCTCAAATAAAAAATTCGAGCGGGGGGCTGCGCCCCCCTACACCCCCTGCTGTGCAGGGGGGCCTCCTGCCCCCCTTGCAACCCCCACGGCCCGCTAACCGGCTAGCGAGACCGCCGTCCTGGCTGTCTAGGTGCTGCACCAGTACTCCCTGGATTAAACTGCGACGGAATACAAGACATCATACACCAACAAAGACATCGATTTGCATACTAAGTGATTCATATTTGAAATAGTTGCTGATATATCCAATGACTTTTTTGCAATCATATTCAACTTGTACCTAGCATCAGTGGCACGCAATAGAGTATGTCGAATAGCAAGAGCTTCACCTTGGATTAATTCTGAACCAAGACAAACAGATTCTGAAATGGCCTTCTACTGCCAACTTCTATAATCTCTATAATCTCTATAATCGCTAGAAAGTGCTGCATCACAATTAACTCTTATGAAATTTGAAGAAGGGGGACTCCAAGCCATTCTTGTTGCAGTATCACTCAGCCTGGATGTAGGAACTGTTTTTGGTTGAGTTTAAGTAACTGACTGGTTCTCAATGAACACTTTTTCCATGACAAAACTCACTTCATGTGGGGACCAACTCTTTCTTTTAAATGCTAGATCAATTCTAGGACGCCAAAGTACCAACATAAAAAAGGAACCATGAGAAACCAACACGATATTGATATTGACATGGTTTAGTTGCATAGCAAACCGTGGAATGGTCACCCTCGAGACCAATACAATATCGATATTGATCAGCCCATATTGAACGATTTTGTCCTTGATTTTTTTTTTTTTTTGGCAATTTTACCTTTGATACATATTGTTCCAACGAAACAAGATCAGCCAGGATTAGTTGTTGTCGATACTAATCCGAATCAACTGACATATT
>NW_024869594.1:0-10569 GCF_013358625.1 Macadamia integrifolia | reverse complement strand
GTGAGTTGGGAAAAACTTCTTAAGGAAAACAACTGTGAACTGTTCCCATGAGGTTATGGAATTTGTGGGTAACCCATACAACCACTTCTTAGCTTGGTCTTTCAATGCAAAAGTGATAAACCTAAGCTTAACAGCATCATCAGAAAGCTGTTGGATCTTAATTAGAACACATACCTCTTCAAATTCCCTTAGAAATAGGTATGCATCCTCAAAGGTCAATCCATAGAAGTGTGGCAACATAGTGATGTATTGAGATTTGAGTTCAAAATTATTGCCCTGGGCTTGTGGTAGAACTATGCAGGAAGGTTAGGCTGTTCTAGCAGGGTAGAACCTATCATTCAGAGATTTAGGTGAAGGGTTTTGCTGTTGGTTTCCCATATTGAAGGGTTTTAAAGAGAGCAAACGTATAGGGTCACTACTTATTGGATCTCTTCTTTCTAATCGATTCTTAGTATTACGTACCCACCTAACAATCATGCAGCAGAAAACTACCCACAACTAGAGTAAGACAAGCACAAAAGAATGGATAGCAAAAAATTTTTTTTATGATTTTTTTAATTTTTTTTTTGTTTTTTCAGAGCTTACTTGCAGGGATCTGGGGTTGCTCAGGTCAATTCTTGAGGTACTACTACAGGGCAAAACCTGTCTTTATCATACTGTAAGGCATGGTGGCCTCCACCGATACAATTATTATTGCAAGTTGTTCTCAGGAATTTAATAAAAGAAAAGGAAAAAAAAAATAAAACAAATAAAAACACTCCAATTTACCAAAAGAAAGCGAAAAATAACATGGAACTGTCTCCCCGACAACGGCACCAAAAACTTGTTTGGATTTAAAATGTAATCGCAAGCGGACGGATCAGTGTAGTTACTGGTCGAACACAGGGAGAGCAACCACTTTATTTTTTTTCTTTTAATAATGCAAAAGTAAACTGATCAATAGTTGTGATCTAATTCTAATTACCGTCCTAAACATATGTGATGCGAAAAAATTTGACCCGACGATCTTCCCTGCAGTTCCTGGTGCTTTGGCCGACCTGCACAGAAGAGATGACAGGGGAGAGCCGGTCTGACCTGACGTGGGACTCTCCGATGCCTAAGTTAGATCTTTCCATAACAGATGCTCAAGAGAGCTTTTCCAGTAAGAGAAGTGAGTCATCGATCCTTTGTGATGGAGGCTTACCTTGGTATTTATAGGCTGCTGACGGAGGGCAAGTGGGAGACGATTGTGAAGAGTCCTGTTTAGGCGTGGAGTCCTCAAGGGGAGTGGCTCTATGATTCTGGGAATATTCCCCTCTTAACTCAGAAAGGCCAACCGTGTGACATCATGATGATGTGTAGTGGATAGAGTCCTGCCCTCCAGAATAGGGATTACGTTCCTTGAATGTAGGGGTGGACGAAAACACGTTTCTGGAAACCTTGTTGTTGACATCAGGCCGAGGTGGTAGCACAGCCTAATGGAGACCGAGGTAGCAGCACGGCTTGATGGAGGCCGAGGTGGAGCACGGCCTAATGGAGGCCGAGGCAGCAGTACGGCCTGATGGAGGTCGAGGTAGCAGCACGGCCTGATGGAGGCTGAGGTGATAGCGGGGCTTGATAGATTCCGAGGTAGTAGCACGGCCTGATGGAGGCCGAGGTGATAGCGCGGCCTAATAGAGGTCGAGAGAGCAGAACGGCATGATTTAGGCCGAGGTGATAGTGCGGCCTGATAGATGCTGAGGTAGCGTCTCAGTCCTTTTCAGGTTTGCGTACATGATTCAGCCGTGCTGAGGAAAGTGACATATTTTTCCTCATCAATATGTATCTAAAATAATGTCCTGACCATTCCTCATCTAAGAATTTAAAGATGCAAGCCACACAATTAAAATTAAATAAATAAATAACTAAAAATAAACAACCCACGCAATTAAAAAAAATAAATAAAGAAAGAAAAAAAATGTTGAAATAAAAATAAAGTAAAAGAAAGGGGATACAGCTAGAGAGAGACTCACAAGTAGGTTTCTCTACTTAGCCCAAGGGATGCATCATAATATGAGCTTCCCTACTTGACCAGAGAGTCACTCTTACAAGGGTTACTCTACTTAGCTTTAGGGAAAGGGAGACAATTAAAATAAAGCAATAAATTGATGGTTCTATGGCTAGGAGGGGCAAAGCCAACACATATACTAGCCATGAACCTTGGGGGAAAGGGATAGCAATAATGTAACGATTAAAATTAAAATCCTAAATTAAGAAAGAAAGGGTAGTCAGAAGAGGGAATGAGAGGGGGGAGAGAAGATTACTAAAGGAGCTTACTTACTTGAATCAATGCTTGAATTTGAAAGCTTGGGTGATTTGAGATACTACTAGTACTAAAAACCAGATCTGGAATAAATCAAATCTGAAATTTCTAGTACTAGAGAAAACAAATCTTTAAAAAAAAAAAAAAAAAAAACTAAACTTGAAAAAAAATTGCTCCATGGCTCATGATCTTATCACCTAGATCTAAGCCTAGAACTATAACTTTAAAAATTACAACTCAATTGTATAGATCATAAACATAAAAGGCTGAATAAGAATAAAATAGTGCTTGCATTAATTGATATAAAAAAGAACTAAAACTAAAGAGAGTGAAAGGGAGAGAAAGAAGAAAACTAAGCATAAACTAGATAGTAAACTAAGGAGAATAATAATTAGTATTGGGGAGGAAGGGACTTTTATAAGGCTTTTGTCTTGCTTCCTTCCTTCTAAAAGTCTTCTTTAAGAAAAGAAAGAAAATAAAATAAAATTAAATCTTGGTAAAAATCCTCATTCTCTGAGATATTGTGTGAGGAAAGAGAGAATCCATTTCCAAAATTAACAAATTCTATTCCTTCCTTGCAATATTAACCAATATCTTGCAATCATGATTAAATCAGAAAGGAATCTCTGCATAGCATCTTCAAGATCTTGTGAGGTGGCAAGGAGAGAGAATAATCTTCAGGATTTTATAGGAGAAAGGATGTGGTACCAATGAGTGGGTCCTACCTTTGGACTGGTTCTTGATTCACTTTAAGCACTTTTTCTTGTAGACTTAGAAACTGAAAAAAAACAAGAAAAATAAAAGTAGTACTATCCAAAGTGAGGCAAAATGTACACTTATATCCCTAAGATTTCACACATTATTGTGCTCATCATTGTCCTTGATCCTGAGCTGGTGGTAGCCCAATCTAGGGTCGATCTTGGAAAATACTTTCACACCCGGTAGCTGATCAAATAAATCATCTATCCCTGGCAAAGGATACAGGTTCTTGATGGTTAGCTTATTAAGCTCCCGGTAATCAATGCACAATCTCATACTTTCATCTTTCTTCTTGACGAACAATACCGATGCTCCCCATGGAGCAAGGATTAAAGTATCGGTATTGGTCATCATATTGGTCGGTCAAAATTAAGATACGCATATAAATAGATAGAGAACACATTTTTATACACTTTTACATAAAAAAACAGTTAAAAAAAGCTATATATAAAATGTAAAATGCATAAATACTTAAGTAGAGGGTATCGTATTGATAGACAAATATATTGAGTTGAAAATGTTCAAAATGATGAGGTTTGAATTTCTTACAGTTTTTTATTTCCTCATTGCCATTGCCAATGTGATGAGTGCCCTGAAGAGTGTCGTGGTGGTTCAAATCCTTGACTAGGACCTTCTTCTTCAATAGGAGCAACTACGATGATATTCTGCACTTGTCGAATATAGGTACAATATTTACCCCAGTTGAAATATTTATGGTAGTGGGTCTCCCATTCATTGTAGAATCTTCTGTACTGCTCAGAAGTGGCCAATGTTGGTCTTGCATAAGTCCCATATCCATAGCCTGAAGAAGCACCTGAAGATACATGGTATCCTTGTCCGTGTCCGGATGAGGAACTAGCATGATCTGAACTTCTGTATAGCTCTGGATTGGCAAATGATTATCCTGCATAAGTCCCATATCTATAGGCTAAAGATGCATCTGAAGATACATGGTGTCCATGTCCAGATGAGGAACCAGCAAGATCTGAACTAATGCACATTGACTCCATGCTACTCATCAATGCATCAGTAGCACTCGGATTGTGGGATCACTTACCCCTCCGACTATAAGACTTTGGTTGTGTGCAAGAACCATGATGACTATCTTGGGTTACATGTGTAAATGCAGTCTCTTCTGTGAAATGTAGTGGTACATAAGTTTGGCCACCACCACTACCACCATCACCACCACTACCACCATCACTGCCACCACCACCACCACCATCATCATCATCATATTACCATCATCATCATCATCATAACCATCATCATCATCATCAGCAGTAGCACCATCCTTGTCTTGATTATCATCATCACTATCTGGTTGAGTTACGCTATATGTAGCACCTGATCTCGTCCTCCTAATATCGCCATCATTGGAGCTATCATCATCCTCTTCCATAGCTGATGGTGCTTGGGTTTCATCATCAACAATATTTTTAAAATCTTCATTTATATCTCTAATGAGGTCATCTATAATGGGATCAGGTGTGGTTTCTCGTCGATCTTTAGATAATTTGTCCAACACTAAAACATTTTTAGTCTCCTCAATCCATCCCCTAACTGGATCTTCCTCATCGAGTATGTGGGTGATGTCAATTGGATTGGCATCAATATCATCCCCTGATTTCTCCAATTCTAAATATTTCATCTTCAATTTCATGTTGTAGTGCACATACACTAGCTTCTCCAGCTTCTCATAACTCAGACGATTCCGAGGTTTGGTGTGTATCAATCCAAACGTACTCCAGTTACGTTCGCAACCACTTGAGGATGCCGTGCATGATAATATTTTCATTGTGATTGGCCTCAAGCTTGGAGCGCTCCATCCATAGTTTATCCACCAATCAGCTGTACAAAGATAATTGCAACATTAGGAGTTTGAAATAAATTTGAAATACAAGGATAGCTGATTAAGCCTAAATTACCAGGGCGTTGTGTTCCTTTAGCATAGATAGCTAAATGATCAGCAAACCTTTGAGTGGCCTATCGGAAGTACTTCACCTATACATGTATTAACATACTAATATGCCACTCAATGTATTAAATATTAATCAATGATTTAATATGTAAGTTTAATAGACTACTAACCTCTTCAACTGCATCTTTGGCCGAATCAATATTAGGAGTTAACTTGTTGATATCATCCTTCAAAGATTCCATCAAATCTTTCCTAAACCTTAAATTGTTCTTGTAGTTCAGATCCGGATTCAAATAATAGGCTGCACATTGACATTGTTACATATCACTTATTGTTAACGATTAAATATATTAAATTACTAATAAAGTAACTTATAAATTTAATTACGAAAATACCTGCCCGATGAAGGTCTTGAACTAAATTATTTTTCCATCGATGATTTATAATCTTCAAAAATGCCTTAAATGACTTTTGGTTCTCCTCTTCTATCTTTTGTTTGACAACTTCCGTACAATGCACTATATTTCCCATCGTCTGTGCCTTATCACCATCAACTACTTTAAGTATCACAAATAGTGGTTACATAATCTTAGTAAATCGGTATATCCTTTCCCAAAACTTTGTTGAGGTGATTAGATCTTGAATAGTTTTTCTAATTTCAGTGGTTGCATATCTACTACTGAACCACTCATTAGAAGTGAATGACTTAACTAGCCCTTCCTTCCGTTTTTGAATACTATCAAGTGCAATATAATTTGTTGCAAACCTTGTTGCTGCGGGCCTCACCAAGTCACCTTTTGTGTACTTTCTCATCAATGCCAACACCCAGCTGTGATTATAGATGAAATTGGTGATCATCTTGGCATCAAAAACCAATGTCTGCACTTTGTTCATTTTACCAATGTCCTTGAACATCAAATCAATACAATGAGCTGCACAAGATGTCCAGTATAAGGTGGGATACTTCACCATAAGTAAAGTACCAGCCTTTTTGAAATTGGAGGCATTATCAGTCACAACTTGGACAACATAATCTGGCCCAACTTCCTGAACAACTTCATCCATTAATTTAAACAAATACATTGAGTCCTTGATATCTGAGGATGCGTTGAAAGACTTATGGGATATTATTTTTCCATCACAATATATCAGAAAATTGATGATGGACATCCTCGTCTGTCCACTCCACCCATCACACATGATGGTCACTCCATATTCAGGCCACTTGTATTTAAACTCTTCAATGTATTCATCCACCTCTTTCACAATAGTATCTAAGTATGGCCCTGCAATTTCATGGGGTGTGGGTGGCTTCATATTTTTTCCATATGTCTGAATCTCCTTGACCATAGCCTTGAAGTACGGATCTTTAGCTTTGTGAGGTGGAATCATAGAACTGTGAAACCACCTAGAGATTGCTTTCCCAATTTTCTTACTCAATGTTTTAAGTTGGAAAGCCTCTTCAATCCTTTGTTGCCCTTCATCATGATGTTTATATGGTGCATCTCTCATATCTCTAATTTCTGGGCTCCTTTTCCCCTTACCTTTACCACTGGAGGCAAATTTGTCAAACATGCCCTTCATAGTGCCTCCAATATCTACACTTGGACGACTTCTAGAGCCAGAATCTTGTTCATAAATCATCGGGCCACCATGCCTAGGTCCTATAGATTGACTTCTTCTCAGCTGTTCTGCTATCCATTGTTTTTCTTTTGCTTCATCCCTTAAAATATGCATCGCTCGTGCAAGCTGTTGATCTTCATCCTCTGCCTCCATATCAGATCCTTCATAATCCTCATGATCCCTTAGATTCTCAACCAATCTATCATCTTCTTCAACAACTTTCTTTGCTTTATCTCTACTTCCTCTTAAGTGCTTCCTCATTGCTTTGCTTATTTCATCTAGGCACTTGTTACATTTGGCAACATTAGAAAATCCTCCAGCTAAATGTTGTTTATGCCTAGTAATTCCACCTCCTAGGTGGATAGTATCATAGTAATTACATTTTGTACACAACCTATTGCCTTGTACTTTCTCTGCTGTAGCTCATCCAATATCCTTAGTCCGTTCTTTAGGCGCCATCTTCCTACAAAGATACATAATGAATCTTAATATGCATATCTATTGATTTAGTATTTAGTACATAATAGCATATTTTTAGAAACTAAAATGAGATGCATCCAAAGAAAAAAAAAATATTTTTTTGTATTTTTCCAAATTTACATAAACTTGAAATGCACACTTTTTTTGGAAAAAATTGTGCATCTAATTTTACATCATGGTCATTGGCCAAGTAAATTATATATAT
Organism: Macadamia integrifolia; assembly: GCF_013358625.1. Taxonomy (NCBI): domain Eukaryota; kingdom Viridiplantae; phylum Streptophyta; class Magnoliopsida; order Proteales; family Proteaceae; genus Macadamia; species Macadamia integrifolia. Next base: position 3,300 of record NW_024869594.1, on the reverse strand, counting down.
TTTTTTAAACTAAAATGAACTGAATTTTATAAAAAAATTGTATTTTTTTAGTATTTTTCTTATTTTTAATTAATTTTTGAAATAAAAAAATAAAAAATACAAACTATTTAGAAAAATTAATTTTTTTTTATAGAAGCTGTGCATTAAATGTTTTTAACGAATATATAAAAAATCAACAAAGTGTGGACCAATATATTTGAGTAGATCTAAGAAATAAAAAAAAAATTTGAAACCCTCACTTTTTTGGGAAAAAAATGTGGGTTTCATTTGAAATCATGTATTTAGTAATTATAAGTTATGACATTATTTTTAAGAGTTGAATGAACTAAATTTTCTAAAAAAAATATATATATTTTTGGGGATTTTCTTTTTTCTTTTTAATTAATTTCGGAATAAAAAAATTAAGAAAATATATTTTTTTGAGTAAAATCAAAATTTTCCATGGAAGTTGTAGAACACTTGTTTTTACATAACATATAATAAATCTAAACATTTTTAATCATTGAGCATGAGTAGATCTAAGAAATTTGAAAAAAATTGAAACCCTCATTTTCTCTTGAAAAAAGTTTGTAAATCCTTATAAATCCAATGATTTCATGTAATAATGATGCACAAAATGTGATTCTAAGTATGATGAACCTTAGATTTGTAAAAAAACTTGAAAATCTAAGGTTAAAGTTGAAAAAAGTGAGTAAAGATTCAAGAACTTACTATTCAAAATTTTCAACTTTCAAGTTCAAGGTTCTTCTTGGACTATGTTTTTCTCCTTCTTTGAACCATTCACTTCCACAATGTTTCTTTCAATCTACTATTTGAGTCTCCAAAAAGGTGTGTGAATTAAAGGGGAAGAAAGAAGAGAAATATAGAAAACTGTTGGTGAGAGTTTGAAGTGTTTGTTTCAAACAACAAAAGGCACATTCACACTTAAGTAGCCGTATCATACTGTATCGGTTCGATACTGTATGATACAATCGATACATATCGATACTCACGGGAATTTTTATATTTTTAAAACTTCGTATCGCAGAGTATCGTACATATCGGTACTGATATGATACGGCACGATATGGTACTACCGATATGCCGATACACAAAAGATGGCCCAAAAATCCCTGTAGCGTGTCGGTATGTATCATGCCGATGCCTATCAATACCAATACGTATCGATCGATACGACACGATATGCATCGATACTTAAAACCATGCCATGGAGACACACTGGGTCGAATGAATCCCTTCTTCAGAAGGTCTTGAAGTTATACCTATAATTCCTTCAACTCTATGGGGGCCATGCGGTAAGGGGCCTTTGACACTGGTGTTGAGCAGGGGAGTAAGTCTATAGCAAATTCTGTCTCTCAGTCTGGGGGCAAACCTGTCAAGTCATCCAGGAATGCATCAGGAAATTCCCTCACCACATCTAGCTTGGTCAATGGCCTAATCTACCTCAGTATCCATCACAGATGCTAAGTAGCCTTGACATCCCTTGTTCAGTAGCTTCTTCATCTGGAGTATAGATATGATAACTTTCTTGGATTTCTTGGGCTTAGCCCCTTGGAACACAAAATCATCATCACGAGGTCTAAAAATGATTGCCTTCTCTACACATAGCACACTGGTTCTATATGCGGACAACCAATCCATTCCTAAAATCACGTCAAAGTCGGTCATATCTAACTGGATCAAGTGAGCATTCAACTCATGATCACCTATGGTCACAGGATAAGGCTCATGAACATAGTTCAAATCCACCATACTTCTTGTAGGGGTGCTCACAGCCAAACATTGAGTCAATCCCTTAGGTGGAACTCTCATATTCTTTGCAAATGCCAGTGACACAAATGAATGCGAGGCTCCTGAGTCAAATAACACATGTGTAGGCAATAATGATATCAATAATGTACCTGTCACTACACCGGGTGCAGCCTCAGCATCTTCACAGTCATAGCAAACACTCTGCCCTGTGGTCTTTGGCCCTATAGGGGCCGTGTTGGTCTAGGGGCTGAATATGTCTACTGGGGCCTAGGTGGCATAATGTAGGGTGCATCACCTAGCCTTCGGTGGGGGTATGTCCTCGCCATGTGGACCGGTTGATCACAATGAAAGCATCTCGGGCTTGATCCCAAAGACTGAGATACAACACTAGATTGGGAGGCTTGAAAGTCTGACTAGTATCAGGCCTCCTAAATTACACTGGAGTTGGATTGACATAAGGCACTCGGAAAGGTTTGCTACCTCCCCTAGAATCAGTAGATCCCATTGGCCTATTTCCCTTCCCTTGCTGAGCCGTGTAGTTATCCCTATACTAGTCTTCGATAGATTTGGCCATTTGGACCACCTTAGCATAGGTTTACAGTTTCAACCCCACAATGTTTCACCCAATACCTAGCCTCTCTCAAACTTCTTTGCCTTGGCACTATCACCTCTAAGATGCACAGGAGCAAAATAGAATAGCTCCTCGAAGTGTTGCTGATATTCGAGCAAAGACCAGGAACCTTGAACCAACTGAGAGAACTCACTCTCTCTCCTATCCCGGAAGCTTTCCAAATAATAGTTCTCAAAGAAGGCCCCTTTGAAGTCTACCCAAGTGGGGTTCTGGTTACTAGCCCTTAGAATAGGGTCAATGGCACTCCACCAATTATCCTCTTCATTCTATAACTGATAGCCCGCACACAAATTTTTTTGCTCATCGGTGCAGCCTATCAGTCTAAAAACCTTCTCCATTCCACCAATCCATCTTGATGGATACAACGGGTCTTACCCCACCTTGGAGAAACATGGGGGCCTAAGCCATTGAAACTTCTCCATCATTTTTGTCAAGCCTGTCCAGCCCTCTTGTTTGAGATTTAAAATGTAACCGCAAGCGTACGGATTAGTGTAGCTACGGGCCGAACACAGGGAGAGCAGCCACTTTATTTTTTATTTCTTTTAATAATGCAAAAGTGAACTGATTAATGATTGTGATCTAATTCTAATTACCGTCCTAAACATATGTATCTAAAATAATGTCCTAACCATTCGTCATCTAAGAATTTAAAGACGCAAGCCATGCAATTAAAATTAAATAAATAAATAACTGAAAAGACACAACCCACGCAATTAAAAAAATAAATAAATAAAGGAAAAAAATTCTGAAATAAAAATAAAGTAAAAGAAAGGAGATAAAGCTAGAGAGAGACTCACAAGTAGGTTTCTCTACTTAGCCCGAGGAATGCATCATAATATGAGCTTCCCTACTTGACCAGAGAGTCACTCTTACAAGGGTTACTCTACTTGGCTTTAGGGAAAGGGAGACAATTAAAA
>NW_024869593.1:0-10601 GCF_013358625.1 Macadamia integrifolia | reverse complement strand
CGGTGGACGGCATTGTCTTTATTTTTCCGAGTACTCACGGTGGGCCTTCTCCAACAGCCCTATGGGCGTATCGCGGGAGGGAGTTCGCGGCTCGTACCCGGAGTATACGCGCACTGTGGTTGTAGTAGCGCTAAAACCAAAAACTTAGTAATGTTGATTAGGTGTATGTGATTTAAAATGAATTGCATGGCATGTAGTGCATATGATGTGTTGTGATGTGTGGACTGTTGTGTGTGGTCCACCTCTCTACTTACTGGGCTAGTGAGCTCATTCCACGTGTACACCCCCTTTTTAGATGATTTTGCAGGTCAAATATCTGAGGAGCATGGGGTGGGTCCCACAGTCGAGTTTCCTGAAGAGGATTGGTGGACCCCTGAGGAGTTTGAGCACGGCGTAGACTGCTCGTGTGAGAGCTGTGCTGCGGGACAGCAGTTCTGAGGCCGAGCTGAGCTCCACCCTGGAGGCCGTGCTGAGCTCCACTTCCGAGGCCGAGCTGAGCTCTTCTATATGATGCCGAGCTGGGCACAACCCCTGATGCCGAGCTGAGCTCCAGCCTTGATACCGAGCCGAGCTGTGTACTCTGATGATTTTGATGAATTCCTGTATATGCTTGATATTTGAACTTTATTCTTTTTGTGTATATATCATGCCTTCGGGCCCAAATGTATATAATTAATGTATCACCAATCGGGTATCAAGTATATGGGAGTTATTTACAGGTAAAACTTAGTCTTCCGCTGATCTAATGAACTTGTGTTAGTGAATGTATGCTGTGGTGGAATACAGTATCTGATGATCCTGGCAGGTTTGGGTTAACCGGTGTTAACTCGATCACCGCTCCGGTTCAGGGTGAACGGGGTGTGACAGTACGACTGCATAGTGCCTCCGTTTCCCATACCACGGGCCACCAATGCATTCGTTTCCAAGCCGACCACGGCATCTAGTCTATCAATGCAATATGCTCCATGATGTCCACATTCAACATATAAACATCTCATTCAATTGACATTTGAAAAGTAAACATAGCATATATGCACATCAAAGTGTGAAATGACTAATCTATATAGCATATTTATGATGACATGACTAGATTAGATATAGTTATATGAATGCCAAACAAATGCCTTGAAACAAGGCCAAACGTCCTCTCTCCACTTACTTGTTGCGTACAAGGACTCCCGTTCGGTACGGGTGAGATCCGGAGCGAATCGGGTAGGGTTTGGTGAACCTAACAAAATTGAGAGGGGTTAGCACTTCACCATTTTAGAATCGAAATTAATGAAATCCGATGTCAAAATCGTGTTTAGAACGTCGAAAGAAGGTCACACGTCCGATTTGGGCTCGATCGGACCTACGGATCACCTTCGGGGCCAAACAGGTGGGTAAGACAGGTGGGTTGTCTACCCACCGGTTATACCCACCGGTTATTACCGGCGGGTAGGTACCCACCGGTTATACCCGCCGGTTGTACCCGCCGGTTTGGCCAGGGACCCCTGCCTTCTCAGGTGGGTACTCTCAGGCGGGTAGGTACCCGCCGGTTGTACCCACCGGTTTTGGCGGGAATGACTCTAATTCTTCCCCATTTTCTCCATCCTTTGGGGAATCAAATGGGGCTTTCCCCCACCCATTCTTCACACCTTTGAAGTCCTATAGGATGGTTCTAACCTAGATCTAGGTTAGATTCAAGCGAGGGGAAGCCATCTTACCTCTTTTGCTCAAGAATGACCTCAAACCCTCCAAATCACTTCCAACTCACAATGCTTCTTCTACCTTGTCAATATCTCTTCAAATCCTTCAAGATCAACACATAAATCATCTATTAAACCTTAGATTCATCATTTCAAAGGGAATTTACAAGATCTCAAGAAACCCTACTCGAATCAAGGGTTTAAGCTTGGGTATGGTGAACGTTCAAAGAACCCAACTTTGCTTACCTCTAAATGTAGATCTAGAGTTGAAGATCACTCCTCCGGCGCCGGAACGGGAAGATCAAGCTTCGGCACTGCTGAAATCCTTCTCTTCTTCCTCTTCCTTCTCTTCCCTTCTTCTTCCATTTCTTTTCTCTCTCCTCTTTACTATTCTCACCAACGTACGGGTGTCATAAATGAAAAGAAAAGAAAATCATAAATGCTATATATATACTTCCTAAATAAATGAATAGTGCACATGGATGGGTCACTAAGGTGGGTGGGTGCACCCACCTGTCCGCCCACCTGAGGGCTAAAACTTGGGATTTTGACAGAGTTCGGGCCTGGCGCGAACCCCACCCCTGGCATACGATGTAGCATACGTATATACCTTAAAATACGGCTACAATACCTGCTTTATCCGTACATAGCCTTATGGTAGGTGCATGTACACGGCTTGGGCACTCCCGTCTCTTCTGGCACTGGCTCGGACTTGTCGGGCTAGCTAGTGTTTAAGGTCACCTGAGCCATCATAGCCCATAAGGAACCCGCTCTAACTCTCTCTGGTTGGGTTCCTGCATGGTTAAACCAGTTCAACCGCGAAATCAGACCGGGTTTAAAAAGTAGGGTATTACAATATCTCCAGCCATGTCTGCATCTGTACAACCAGCCAACAATGGTTTTTCATTTCCAAAACAAAGTATCAAGTTGGAAGTGCCACAAAGATACCTCATAATCCACTTGACTGCATTCCAATGCTCTGTCCCAGGATTTGAGAGAAAGCGACTAATTGTGCCACTGTATGAGTAACAACTGGCCTTGTGCAATCCATGGCATACATCAAACTTCCCACTGTGGAGGCATATGGAACTCTTTCTATATCATTCTTTTCTTCATCACTAGAAGAACTCTATTTGTTGCTCAATCTAAAGTGAGTAGAAAAAGGAGAACTAACCACTTTAGCTCTGTCTATCTTGAATATTTGAAGCACCTTTTCAATGTACTTCTCTTGTGATAGCCATAACTTATTAGCATTTCTATCTCGGATGATTCTTATGCCAAGAATCTGTTTTGCTTGCCCTAAGTCTTTCATTATAAAAAAACTTACTCAACTGCTTCTTTAACTTGTCAATCCTGAAAGTATTCTTACCAACAATCAACATGTTATCTACATACAATAAAAGAATAACAAAGTCATCATCAGAGAATTTTTGTACAAAAACACAATGGTCTGAAGTAGTTTTCTTATAGCCTTGTTCCCCCATAATTGATTCAAACTTCTTATACCATTATCTTGGTGCCTGTTTTAAGCCATAGAGACTTTTCTTCAATCTGCACACATAATCCTCTTTTCCTTTAACTTTGAAACCTTTGGATTGCTCCATGTAAATCTCTTCCTCCAAATCACCATGAAGGAAAGCAGTCTTTACATCCATCTTACCAGAGTTCTTGCAAACGATGGATGTAGTGGGCAGCCACAACCTCTCAAGCAAGGGAAAGAGTGATCCACTTCTTGTCTTCTTGGTAGTGGAGGGCGGGGATTTAGAAATCTTTTAAATCTTGCTTGGGAAGGAATTAATTGGATTAGACCTAAAACTTGATTGGACCCAGGAAGCGCAGAATTGGGGATAAGTCCATCTTCTTGGATTCCTGATTCAATTTTTGAAATCATGTGTTCTATACTTCTAAATTCCGATTTTGAGGATTCACTTGCGTAATAGAAAAAGAGGAGGATGGAATACAAGATCATCAAACGTAAAAAAACAAGGAAGCATTACCGGAGCTCCATCGTCTTTCACCTGCGATCAAACCAGGAAGCATTACCGAAGCTCCATTGTCTTACTACCGGAGCTCCACAGCCCCTTCTCACACACACACTCAACTCTTTAAACTCTCTCTCTCACTCTCAACACAACAAATTCTCTGCTCTTTACAAAATATTAACATAACATATAATACTAATTAAATACATATTAAAACAAAATAAATTCTATCATAATATATATAGAGGGATAGGCATGCTAGGAGGTTACTTTAGAATCTTAGATGCTAGCAGGATTTTAGTCGTCAGATTCACTCAACTTATATAAGCCATTGGATGGAGGGAAAAGATCAAAACTTCAATCCACCACTACTACATCATCTCTCTCTCTCTCTCTCCCTCCCTCCCTCCCTCTCTCTCTCTCTCTCTCCCTAGTGATCATTCAAATTGGATAACAACTAGATTATCCAGTTAGTGATTGAATTCATAATCGAAAGTAATTTTCATCTCCAAACGGATAAATGGTCATAATAGGGATATTAAAAATGGATTCATAAAAGTAGGTTGGGTGATTGATTTGTTTGAGATTTTAATCCATAGAATCTTATGAACAACCCCATAGTTTTTAGTATACAAGAATCATAAAAGAAATTAACCATGGGTGTAATTCCTAAAACAAGATCAATGATTTTTGGGATCTTAAGAATACACAAACATTAGATTTGTCCCATCTATGATAATCAATGGGAGTAGAGGAATACTTGTGTGTAAGTTTAGAATCCCATGAGTATTGATCATGAACCTTTGTCCCATGTGATTGAAGATTACTCCCACGAAGATGACAATGAAGAACTACTCAGTGGAGTTCCATCTACTAAGATCTTCTACAGTCTTTCACCCTTGGAATTCTCTCACATATGCACTACTCCTGTGGGGGGAGTCCATGCTTCCAAAATCATGAAGGTAAAAGTGACGGTTGCAGGGACCATTAACTTCTATTTATAATAGAATCCCTAAAACTTGAATTCATTGACGCCAAAAAATTATAGAGGATTAGGAGGTAACACAAGTGAGCACTTCAAAAGAGAAAAAAAAAAAAGAATCTCGCCGCCCAAAGAAAATCCATCTGAGGGATAAGAGAACTCAAGAAGAACTACTTCTTCTCAAAGGCCAAATGCTCAAATTATGAATAAACTCCAAGTATGCATTTCATTCACTGGTGTAGGCTTTATATGGATGAGCTTGGAACAACCTACCAAGCATAGGCAATTTCCAAGAACAAAACTAAGACTAATTGAAATAAATAAAGATGGGAAAGACAAACAACTATCCAATAGGAAGAACCTTGAGAGGCATTTTTCACATCTTAAAGAGTGTAGAAATATAATGGTTGAAGTGCCCAAGAAGTTCTAGAACCGAATTTGAATGGAAGTTGGAGTAAAAAGATGAATTCTGGAATTCTAAGTGTCTGCAGTCAGCGTAGACACACTTTACCAAAATGGCCATAACTTCTTCTAGAAAATAACCAATGAGGCACCTTTTTTTGTGTTGGAAAATAGACTTCTATACCTTTTCATCCGTATATGGCACGACTTCTAGTTCCTTCTGAGTTGGTACAGGTCTCACCGTGAAATTACCCCAAAATCCTAGAGTACAACTTTTATTTCTAGCTTCTATCCTTTGGCTTGGGATTGTGGGCTTATTGGATTGGGTTGTTGGCCCATTTGAAAATATTCCTGCATCATTCATTCCCACAATTGATTGGGATAGGAATTTTCTAATCAGAGTGTGTTTATAATTGCTTGGGCTTAATGGATCAATCGGTATTAATTAAGCCCACATAAAAGTCCCAACATGATTGCCTTAGTGGTGGAAGTAATACATGTAGGACGCTATGGCTCGACCGATCTATATGGTACGTCAAGATAGACAGTCGGTCATTAATTATAATCTATCACTATAAGCATGTGGCTGCTTTGCGTTAGTTGACAACTGACACTTTTATAATTAGCCATAACCCGTCAATATTTTTACATTGATCCTCGTGCTCGTCCTTACTTGGAATCTCCATGTAGCCAACCCCATTAAGTGGGGATAAGATTTTGGATGATGTTGTTGTTGTTGTATTCAGAAACGGAATTGTCCTACCCAAGTCGAATTTGAACTATTTACATCTCTACACTTTATCAATGGTTACTAGTTTTAATGGTTTAACAGGGATCACCCACCATATAAGCTAGGAAGTTTTTTTCTTAGTAAAAGGAAATTTATTGATGAGAATGTGCAGAAGCTATGGCTTCTGAGTTACAAACATCAAGAATCCCTGTAACAGAAATGGGCCAACCAATCATAGACGTCAAGGACCAGCCCTTCTTGGCAAGGGAATCAGCTAAACAGTTTCCTTCCCTTGGAACAATAGTAAAACTATATGACTCCAAATATGATGCTTTCTAGATAATATCATAAAGAATAGAGGCTATTGAAAGTGGAGACGGAAGATCACCATGTGAGATATGCAGCCAGATCCTTATTATCTGATTCAATAATAATGTGACCTAATTTGTCTTAAATAACCTAAAGCAGGCGTGCTCGAATAGCTGACACCTCTCCCATTAACACCATCGGAAAAAACAATAGCTCAGAAGCTACAAACCTTTTGATCTGAAGGATGAAAATGGGCTGCTAACAAATCTCAATCCCAAACTTTGTTAGCATGATCAATCAATTCAGAGACATGATTCAAGGGACAACCATCCAATCTAGGATATTGGACCTTAAATCTGGAAAGGCATAGCGCCCACCTATCTTCCGAAATTTGAATTCATTCCCATGTTTTAGCTCTCCATATAAGACCCTTAAGAAGTGCAATCCGACCAGCAATGATACTACCCCACGCCCATAAAGGTTGTTGTCCGCATTTAGCTTGGAGGAAATCAATATGAAGGAATTTAATTGATTTTATGAAAAATTCCCACGGAGTATTCGGCTGACTCACTGATATGCATGCAACCTTCGCCAAAAATACTAGTTTATGAAGTTTTGGGTCTCTGAATCCCAGACCCTATTAAATTTTGGTTGGCACAACCACTTCCAAGAAATCTACTGAATTTTTGGATCCTTTGATTTCCTTCCCCCAAAAAAAAACAAGTTGCTTCCCTACTTTGTCTCTGATGGTGAGTTGTTGGCAATTTAAAATGGGATGAGGCAAAGTTTATTTAAAATGAGTTGTTGGAAATTTAAACGGAAGAACAAACAACTAACAAAATGAAATGAGGTCCATGCCATCAAATGGGAAATACTCCAGCCAACAAAACTCCCCCCTAAGACAGATGGGAAATACTCCATTATTGAAGGGAATGCAAGTGCAAAGATTTTTTTTTTTTTTTGTTGGCAAAGACCCAGAAAGGGGGAATTTATTGAACAAAGTTGCATTACAAGATTTAAAATATCCTCTAGAAATAAGGACTTCCAAAAACCCCGATGAGGGTGACTAACTGTCCATTTCAAAACAGAATAGGGAACAACATTCAAAGATCTAGAAACACGAATGACATAGCAAGCCAATAGAAACTGTCATAGAGATCTGGTTTGACTGATGAATCTTATAACCACCAATTCATGTAGCCACTAAGGGTAAACTTCAATGAGAGATCTCAAACCTAAGAGAGGAGTGATCTTATAGTGAGTAAATCCAGACTCCAAGAAAAGCTTCTCCCATTCTTTTTGGGTCATTTCTTTTCCAATGACCAAAGTCATCATTAACATATCAAAGAAGAGCTGTGTTTCTATTGACTTGTGCTCTACCTTCCTATCCTCCACCACCATGTCTATGATGATCACCTTCCTCGAATTTCCTTCCCGGTCCCCTGCTAGAGATCGCTTCTTTTCATCCCTTCAATATCTTTATACATTGCTCGTCATTTCAATCATGTAGAATCCACTGTCATATCAAGTTCATATAAAGTTAGTATTAGTTTGTGGGTCCTTTTAGGTGTCACTATGCCTAAGAAGTACAGTGCTTTCCTATTTGCCACTTAATAGTACATGGGTTAGTCCATATGATGAATGACCCCACATACATCTCAATGGCCAAATTAAGCAAAAAAAAGTTGCTCAAACTTTGGTTCAGAGTTTTAGTAAGATTACCATAATTTCATCCAATGGAGATCAATATAAAATATAAAATGGCATCTTTATTTTAGCTCATTCCTCTACTCATTTTAAGCTGAAAATATACTACCAACGATATGCTTACCTAGTCCTTTATCACATGGACTAACCTATATATTGTCATGTGGAAATCAGGTATCTTATCTATATATTATATATTAATTAGTATGCTTTAATTTTTTTTTATTGAATTCAATAGGAATATATTATATTGAATATAAAATAGAAATTATGAAATAGCACGGTCTGTGTTGTTCTAAATAGTGAAGCATATACTTGGAATAGTGATGGGAAAGAAACTCTATCAACATAAAATTTTTAAAAGAAAAACAAAAATAAATAAATTAATTAATACATAAATAAAAGCAAAAGGAATTCACTTGCCTTGAGCAAAACTACATCCGTAGGAGGGATGGACTCAAACATGTCACCTGCAATATATGTTAGGTTCTCATTCCCTTACAAATTAGCAACCACGTGAGGTAGGTCAAACACTATACATTTCAAGCTTGGGAAGGTTTCTGCAATGGTCTTTGCCACAGTTCCAGTGCCACCTCCTATATCAATCAATGACCTTGATCCTTCAAACACAACCTTGCACTCTGTAACAACCACACTTATCACCAATCGAGCGTCACTTGCCATTGCTTCATTGAAGAATTTGTTGAGCTCATTGTCTTCTCTTGCATAGCCCCAGAGGGTCTTCCCATGCACGGTCTCAAATGGATTAAGGCTATCCCCCCGGAACCATGCACTAAGGAAATGCCAAGGTGTCATCAAGATCGGATCAAGCATTGCTTGCAAGGGTATACACTCTTGCCATTATACTTAAGGAGGAGCCTAGAAAAGGGTGTGAGCCCATATCCCTCTTCTTGCTGATCGAAGAAGCCAGAGTGCACCAATAACCGCATGAGACGGAACAGACAAGCAGTCTTGGTCTTTGGGATGGCAAGCTTCATGACTAGTTCAGGGATGGTGATGGGTTGGTGATGGTTGTAGACAATGTCTGGTATGCCTATCTCAATTGCACATTTAAGTGACATAGAGTTTATGAAGGCCAATTCATATGGTTACATATATGAGCTTGATCATGGAACAACTCCTCTGACTCTCTTTCTCAATGCGATCCATTGATTTCCTCACTGCTTCAAGAAATCCCAGCTCTTACTCACTTTTGTATTCTTTCGAGAGAGGAAACTGTTGTCATAAATATATAGGAGTTCAAAGTGGAAAAGGGTAGGCTTATTTTAAATCATGGTTAGGTATGCCATCGGTTTTTCTGGAGCCAGCGGCTCAACTAATGGAAGAGCTGGGATGGGAGGGGCATATGAAACTTTTCAAGGGGAGGAAGAGAAAGAGACAGACACAGGTCTAGTTATACTGGCAGCATACTCAACCTTTCCCATATTATATAATGACCAGAACCTAGAAATGCGATTTTTTCCTTGGCCACTTACTGTTCCACTGATTTTACATTAGAGGGAAATGAGGTGGCACGGCACCATATGCTCATGGTTGATTTTTTTTTCTTTTTCTTTGGTAAACAAAGCTTTACTTGTAAAAAAGTGTAATACATATGGAACCCAAATTGCAAGCGTCAAAAAGACATGGATGGTAAAAATAGGCCAAACAATCCTACATGTCAATGACCAATCTCTCCTACAAGGTTGCCAGCCAAACTATTTCTATTCCTCATAATGTAAGTAAAAGTATATGATTCTATACTTGATGACAATTAATTAATATCATGGATTCCCATTCATGGCTATTGCGGTATGTTTCATCCTGCGATGAGTTGCATGAGTCGACAAGAACCTACCTAATACTAAATCTATTATATAACTAATGGCTGCATGTGTATCACGTTTTAGACTTTTAGTATGAAAAATTAAGGGACACGAAGAGGCATTACAAATAGTTTAACATTCTATAAGGGTAAGGGAAGGGTATATAATTTATAAATAAAAAGAGGGCTTTTCAGAAAGGAGCAATTTCTTTAAGGTCCTCAGTGCATTGTGGATTATCATTTTTATTTTTTTCCTAACAATGTGTGACTAGTACTACGGGTCAATATTAACCTTACAATCATATGAATCATGTCATATTGAGGTTGAATGAGAACCATTTAATTTTTACTAAAAACAGTGAAGATTACTAAACACACCGTGTGAGTTGTCCTAAGAAGGTAAGAGGTGCCAAACTAAGAACCACATGCTTACTAAGACGAAGGTTTCTGTCAACTCGGCTACCCTTTGGGGTTGTCAATTTTTTTTTTTTTTTTTCTAAAAGGACATTTAATTAAGAGAACAAAGCAATACAAAGAGAAATACAAAAGGGCAGGCCGATCCCACTAAACCCACTTGCAACCTCCACCTTCGGCATGGCCATCAGCAGGGGGAACAAGCAAAGGCTTAGCCAAATCGAAAACGGTGCCTGTCCAACGCATCAGAAGCTAACTCATCAACAACATGTCTCGGGAACTCCACCGAGAATTTTGAATTACAAGATTTAGATGCTTTCCTAGCCAGAAAATCAGCGACTACATTAGCTTCACGAAAACAGTGAGTGATCTTCCATTGCACCAACTCCAAAAGGAAATAACAGATCTCCATTTCTGCAGGGCAAACCATGGAATCTCCCTTCTCTGAACTGCTGAGACCACGGACGCTGAGTCTGACTCAATCCAAACACCCCTAGCATGATAGTGTCTAGCTAGCAGAATACCCTCCAAGACTGCCTCAAATTCAGCTTCATATATTTGT